>NC_141150.1:134758520-134924354 GCF_053477565.2 Lygodium microphyllum | reverse complement strand
CACCTCTCGAACCTGTAGCTCAAATAATCAAGTACTATAGACAATCATAGGCAATCAATAAGGTCCTTGCTTTGGTTTGGGAGGCAGGTTCAAGAGCTCCTTGGTGCTTCGGCACCTCCCGAACTGTAGCTCAAATAATCAAGTAGTATAGATATGCGGATTTTATTTTATTAACAATTGAAACATAGAACATTATACCACAATAATCAAACTAACAATGATATCATTTTGTAAGGTATCCAAAAAATATAATTCAAACATCTATTTATTATGATGTGAAGATATTTAAATTGGTAATTTTTAATAAGATTAGCCATTTAAATTTGATAAAAAAATCATTTAATTTATTACTCTTAATTAATAAATGAAAAGTTAGATAATTGAATCTAAGTCAAATAAAAACATGTGCATGTATGTACTCAATTAGGGTATTGATAAAGTACACATGCATGCTACTCATTTTAATTGATCAATTATTTGGCTAAAGAAAAAGAAGGGTCTACTCATATCCTTGAATAACAAGCTTGTCCAAAATTAGGAATACTACAAAAGAAACCCTATCTTACATCTCTTAAAAGAGCAAACGATTGTCAAGGAAAAGAGATGGAAGGATAGAGATCATAGTAGTGCAAGCAAGCATATACTAAAAAGGGGGGATATATTGTCTTTAAAAAAAGGGGGGTGAATGCCCCCTTGTTTGACCATTTGCATTTGTGTAAATGATAGGTGGGGTGGTTTGCACCTCCCCATCTACCACAAAAAGTGGGGTGTGGGGGGGATTGCCCACCACCCTCCCCCATATAATTTTGATGTAAAAAAGGGAGTCAAGTGGCCTCCTCCCTTGTCGATCAACATTTGCAGGGATGACAAGAGGGGGGCAGAGAGAGAGAGAGAGAGAGAGAGAGAGAGAGAGAGAGAGAGAGAGAGAGAGGTACCAAGAGGCTGCGAGTCATAGCATCCACATGTCTCCACAAGAACCCCCCAAAGCCACTCGCTAAGTAGAGTGAGGAGTGCTCATAAGGCGAGGAGGACTACTAATACAACGAGGAGACACAACATCAATATCTCCAGAGCACCTAGAAGAGCCACTAGCTCCTCCACTCAAGTGAGGTATACCCTCTGAAGATAACCGAGAGCATCAATTGTGCTTGTAAGAGGCCGATACATTAGCAAAATGTGACAAAGTTGAATAGAACAACTCGACATTTGCTTTGTCTAAAATGGACTAACTAATTGGGAGTCGTATGTGCAAAATTTGTTTGAGCTCCTTATCTATATATTACCAACATCATGTATATTTTCATACAATAATAAGATAAATGCATTGCGTACCTGAATAGCTCGATCATACTTGCATCACTCCATCAAAACTTTGCATGTCTGCTCAACATCACAAGAAGTATCTTTAAGTGAGATACTCGATACCCATCATACAATGGTATGGAGGCTTCATCTTTCAATGGGTCTAAAGATTCAACATCCATGGGTAGAAATGCCTTGACCATCACCTCCATCTCAAGCTCCAATATTTGATAATGGATTGGTTGGTCCTTAGTTCCTTCTCTTATGGAAGGTGTATCAAAGGAAGCACCTTCCATGAGATTGGACTACTTGGATGCTTCTTGCATGGCATGCCCACATATTCTTCTCACTAGATGCATGAGATTATCACCTTATAAAAAATTGCAAAGATAGACAACACATTAGCAATACATTACATTTAGTACACGTCTCTATGCCATAATGTCGCTCCTTCTCTCTTACTCTCCCTTTCTTCTCTTTGAACCTATATATATATATATATATATATATATATATATAGTTATATCCTACTCACTCACTCTGTATCTTTCTTTCTCTTCTACTTGCTCTTGCCTTTTCTCTCTCTCACTTACTCTCTTACTCCCTTTCTCTCTATCCCTCTTATTCTTTTCTCTCTCCCCCTCTCTCTATTTCACACACACACACACACACACACACACACACACACACGCACGCACGCACGCACGCACACAGTCATCTTGTAGTCTTACTCTCTTTCTCTCTTTTTTAAGAAAAATGATATTTTATAATAAATCCTAAATATTTTAAATCATTATATCTCTTTTTGAAAATAATATTAACTAGTTTTTGTGCTCTCTCTCTCTCTCTCACCACTTTTATATAAAAATAATATTATAAATAAAAATAACATTTTAAATAAATATAAAATTGTTCAAAAAATTCTCAATAAGTTTTTTAAGCTATATATATATATATAGCTTAAATTTTCAATAAGTTTTTAAAGCTATATATATATATATATATATATATATATATATATATATATATATATATATATATATCCATCTCTCACACAATCTCTCTCTTTTCAAATTTTAATAATGATTTTTTTTTTTGCATTTTCTCTTTCCCTTTCCCTCTTCTGCTTCATCTCCTCTTCCCCTCTCTCTTTATCCCTCTCCTTCTCTTCCTTTCCCAATTTTCATAATTGTCTCTCTCCCTCTCCCTCTCTCCCCACTCTCTCTTTTCCTCTCTTTGTCCCTCTTCCTCTCCCTCTTTCCCTATCTCCATCTCTCTTCCCCCCCTTTCTCTCTCTGTCTCTCAACATAATGCAGAAAGAAAAGAGGGAGGAAAGGGCTTACCTCGAGGCTTGAAGATGTATATCCACTCCCTTGAAGCTCTCCTTCATTGTCTTATTTGCACTCTCCTTTGGAATCTTCTTACTCTCCTTCATGCTTTCCTTGGCCTTCTCCTTCTTCTTTTTGCTCTCTTTCTCCTTCAAGCTTTCCCTCTCTCCCTTACTCTCTCTCACTCATTCTCTCAAAATGGCATAAAAATTTGTTGCAAAAATGCCACGACTATTTTGGACTCCTTTTTTTAAACACGATATAGAATCACTATTAGTGTAGTGATGTTAATAGCAACACCAATAACGATGCTAATAGAGAGATGACCAAAATAACCACTAACCTAGTATTGCTATAGCTCCATTCACTTTTTGTCAAAGTTGATCCATCACAAATTCTCCCTATAGGTCCTCTTTAGACATCCATGGGAGCTTCTAGAGTTGTAGTAGGAGAATCTTCGTAAATCTCAATACAAGGTGATAGCACAAGTCACCTTGCACTTGATGCATGTGAAAGCACAAAGAGACGTTGCAAGGGCCCTAATTGAGTGCAATGAACTCTATTCACAATGGAGGAAACATGTACAAGTCTAGGAGAAGGTACATGTGAGAGACTCTAACAACAGTGAGGGAAAAGCTATCAACACACTACTCTCCTTCATAATAGTGGCTTGCTTTTACTACACCATTTGCATGACTAGAAAGCTTAGTCTCCCTCTTCTTTTCACACCATTTTAGCTCTTGATGCTTCCCATATACTCTATTTTGGCTCTTCTTGATTCTTCTTAATAAGAGTCACCCCTATATTAAACAATAGGAATACTTTGCTTTCGCATAAAAATAATCTTTTGCCTCACCTTACTTAGCATGAATAGAGAGTATTTGTTATTGATAAATCCATACACACATGGGTGTACAATTCTTACAAGCACACAACATATGGGATCTTATATGCCTTCACATACCTCCACTATAGACATCAATACATTCATCTATGTTTAATAGCTATTGCACATTAACACTTGGAAAGCACCTATCATAGGCATAAATACACATGGTTGAATACTTTGCTAAAGGTACGTGCATACACGCACACATATTTTCACCCTTACATGCATTCTCATCTATTGCATGTATGCAAATGTAACCTTTATGCTTTTTACATCTCCCTTATAAACATCACCCTTGCATGCATTCTCATCTATCACATATATGCAAATGTAACCCTTATGTTTTTTACATCTCCCATATAAACATCTCACTACTCAAAGCTAGTCGTCATTTTCTCATGTCCTCTTCCATATGTACACTTGCATGTGTACATACATGCAAATGTGTTGTAATGACGACTTCCTAAGTCTAGGCTCGTACATCCTTATCATAAGTTGTATAATACACATGTATAGCTCCACTCTCTCTCATTAAATTTTGTAGCCACATACACATCTTTGACTCATTTTATTATAAAAGTAGCTACATCTATCATATAGATATTTGAATCATATAAATAGATACTCTTTCTCTCATGGAATCATGCTTGTTCTTGTTTAGCACATAGATGTTGGTAATGGCATATTCATCTTCTAGTTTTAGACTTCTAGGTTTATTATAAGTACATAAGAACTAAATCCTATTGCAAAATATAACTTGTTCTCAATAAAGTCCTCCATTCAAAGGGTTTCTCTTTCAAAATGTACCACGACCCTAGTATGTGGCATGTATGAATTGTAAAAATTAGAATAAAGTTATTTCTTTTACTAGTATGTGGCATGTATGAATTGTAAAAATTAGAATAAAGTTATTTCTTTTACTAGTATGTGGCATGTATGAATTGTAAAAATTAGAATAAAGTTATTTCTTTTACTATTTGAGTACGTGAAAAACTTCTTAGGAATTTAGATAAAGGGGGTATTTAGGCAAGTTATAAAGATAATAAATCCAAGGAAAGGGAGCAATTTTGTGAGATATGTCTCTTAGATCCACCGTTGTAGGTCAAGGCTCACAACTACCAGCATAATGGTACCCACCATAGGAAAACACCTTTATCACCAATGGAGCATGATTTTTAATATCATATTTCAATTTTAAGATATAAATCTATTCCTCTACATTAGAGATTCCTATGACGTAAATCTTGATGCCCTACTTTACATCATGGTGCATCCGTGGAACTCTTGCTTTACTTGTCAAATGTGAAGCGAGCTAATTATGATGCAGCTCAAAGCCTAACACTCAACTCTTTTCAAAAGTTTTGAGTATGAGCTAATGTAGAAGAACTAGGGTGATTACGTTATATGCTTTGACTATTGTTGAAGATGCAATAACAACCAATGATTAATATGCTAAATGGACAATAATCATATTACTCATGCAACGATGAAATAATTGGCAATGCTTTTTGCAACTATTACTAAACAAGTAATCCATTTGGCATTCATTTTGGTTGTTATGTGCTTTCTTAAGTAAGAATGCATGTAGAGTAAGAGAGAAAATAGAGAGAACTTGTGTGAGAGCCTCAAAAGACTGAGCTTTGATATCCCATGTATCGATCCATGCCTTCAAGCCTCTCATGCGAATTTTTAGACAACTTTGCATTCTCTAAAATAAGAATACAAGGTGGTTTATAAGTGAATGACACAATCCATACAGCATGAAAAAGTGAGTAATTAGCTTCTTTATTCTAGGATTCTACCTAGAATACTCTTGTAGGTCAATCTTCCATGCTTGAACAAGAGCCTATCCCATGTTTGAGAGGGGGGCTTCATCTTTCGTGCATCAAGGATTTTATTGAACCATAAGAGCTTTGCTTATTAGGCTAGACTACAATGCCTTGACAAGAGCTTGGGCCAGGTTTGAGTGGGGGGCTTCATCTTTCATGCATCAAGGATTTCATTGAACCATAAGAGCTTTGCTTGTAAGGCTAGACTACAAAGAATTTAATTTTTTTTTGGTTTCTTACATTCCTAAGGATAACAGTGAAGAGAGTAGAGATGGTTTGGACAAGCCATCCATGTGAGGGATACATGAGTCATTTGACAACAAATAATGCAAGAAAGAACATTCAACCATCACATTCCTGTTGGGGGTTCCTAGCCACCTACATTTACTTGTATATAGTATTCACACACCTATACACTGCAAATGGTAGGTGCGCATCTCTGTCACTTTATTATTTATTCTTTCAGTGGTAATAGAATAAGAGAAGGCAAGTGAGACATTGTGATGTTGGAGTTTCCACACACCAGTCTCTCTCTTCTTGCTTGAATCTCCATAGATCTTGTTGCCTTCTTGATTTCACTTGTGCTTCCACTTCTGGCTCCACCTTTCAATTGATATTAGAGCGGGCATTGAAGGAGCTTCACTTATATTCACTTCAGTCTAGAAAGAAAGCTTCATTTGCACCTTCCATGATAGCCATTCATTGAGGTATGTATCAATTCCCTTGCTTCCCTGATCACTTCCACCCTTTCCAACATTGATCAAGGTCTTTCTCTGGAATTTTAATGCTTTACCAATTGAGAATTGAGCTTAGTAGCAGCAACACACAACTAGCAGCCATCAACATGATTTATACATGATTTGATACCCTTGTTTTGGACATTTTTTAACCTCTTCTAGCTCTCATTGTTCACTTTGTGTAGGATAGATCTATTGTTTAGGCCTGCTATTTACTCTATGTAGGACATAATTGTTATTACTATTTGCATGATAGACTTGGTATTCAATATGTTATAGGATAGACTCGCTAGTCACTATGTTGTAGATAGACCTATTGTTCAATGCGAGAAAAGCTTTTGGATCAATTAGAGCTTAGCTAAAATTTTTGAAGGTTCTTTGCTATTATACACAGTGGACATTGAGCAGCTTAAAGGTTGAAAGCTTATGTATTGCAAGCCTACATGCACTTTTGGGATGGTACATGGATGTATTGATGCTTGGCATTAATTATTATTCATGGATATGCTTTTGTTGAACTCTAAGCCTTGGTTCTGAGATTGCTCTTAGATGTATTGATTTATGTTATTAAGCACATGGATGTTATGAGACACATGTATTGAACTTTGCTTTGCTCTTGGACATTCCAAATTTGCATATGTGGAGCACCTTGATATTTTCTCATTGTAGAGCTCGGTTTATTCAAGATAGTGGGGAGTCTCTTGCTCATGTACATGCTTAATTAATATATGCATATACTCTTCTTGCATATATTCTCTTATGATTGATTTGTATCCCGGATTGCTATTCAGGTATTCATAGCAATGGTAACTTACTCCATTGGTCATTTGCCTACTGATGTATGGTCATTTACTATAGCTTATGGACAACAATGCCAAATATTGTTCACGAGTGGTTGCTTTGAGTTGTGTAGATGTCTTGTTTGAGCACTCTACTACCTACTATTAGTGGACAGAGATACACTCTTTTGTTCCCTACCCCTTGCCCACCCTTTTGGCTTAGTTTTGGGGCTACTTTTTGGTAATTATAATAGCACATACTCTTGTACTTTGTAGTAATTTATAGTCATAATGGGAGGTACTTTCAATGTACCAACTAATAGTTTTAGTTTTAATATTGAAAAGCTAGATGACAACAACTTCCAATGCTAGAAGACACAAATACAGTAGGTATTGGTGGAAAAAAAGCAAGATAGACCATTGAAAGCCAAGGGCATAAAGCCAAATTTAGAAAAGGGATGATTGGAATGAATTGGATGAGTTGTGTAAGTCTATTACCATGCTTATGGAAGAAGATATGTGACCTTTATGACAAGAAGAGTTCTACATTTGAGTTGTATTGGTTGAAGAAGGTTGTGGGCCTTTGCATGAAGGAGGGCACCCATATGTTTGCTCATTTGAATGAGTTTCACTCTATTTTTGGCCAGCTTATCTCGCAGGGGCATGAAGTTTGCGGATAACATAAAGTCTTTGTTCTTACTTGTCATGATACTAGAGTCATGGGATACATTTCATACTACTATGAGTGCTAATCCTCCTAATGATAGTTTTAAATACAATGATGTAGAGAGTGTTTTACTTGTAAAAAAGGTCATCAAGAAAAATATTGATACAATTTTCACTTCTCATGCACTTACATTTAGAGAAAAAAATGGTGAAAATGGTAATAACAACCATGGTAGAGACTCATAACCCAACAATGACATGTCTCAATCTTATGGGCAATATTGTAGTAATTCCCATGGTCGTAAGTCCTCTTTGACATGTCATTATTGTGGATAGTAGGACCACATTAGGCCGCAATGCCATAAAATGCACAATGATAGATGTAATGAGAAAGGCAATGGTAAGGTATAAGAAAATACTAAGTCTATTGAGATTGTGTGTAAGTCTAATGTGAAGATAGAGGAGATAAATGCCTTGGAGTATAGTTTCGATGATTACATTCTTGTTGCTATTTAGTTGATCGATGCACTGTCTTCTTACTTTGAGTATTGGCTTCTTGATTCGAGGGCTTTATTCCATGTTACCCTGCATCACCATTGATTTCATAGATACTATATTAATAGGGATTCTATTAGACTAGGCGATGGCATTGCATTAGATATCATTGGAATAGGTGATGCTAGACTATAGTTTTGGTACTCCTTTTGTGCTTCATGATGTATGTCAAGTCTTGGCTTTGACAAAAAGCCTTATTTCAAGTAGACAATTGGATGATTATAGGTACCATATATATCTTTTGGTGATGAGTCATGGAGGATCACTTGTGGCAGTTTTGTTTTTGCTAGAGTTACCAAGGTAGGCAGCCTCTATCCTTTGCTTATTTCTAGGTCTATTGACAATGTTTTAGCATGTGATCAATCTTCCACATATGTCTTAATGGCATCATTGCCTTGGGCACATGTCTTTGAAAGGAATGAAATTATTGGCATGTTTGTAGTATCTCTTGCCCTTGGATTATTCTTGTTTTGATTCATGTGATCATTGTTTGTATGGCAGAAAGAGACTCATAATTTGCATAAAAAGTCTGGTTCTAATGTGTGTAAATGACTTTGAAACTTGTGCATTTAGATATTTGTGGCCTATGCTCTATCAGCCCTTAGGTGGTAAAAAGTATTTTGTTACATTCATAGATGATTATTCACATAAGATTTGAGTTTATTTTATTAAGCAAAAATAAGATGTTTTGCCTAAATTTTAGTGCTTTCTTGCCATGGTTGAGAATTAGTTTGGGTATAGGTTGAAATGCCTATAGTCTAACAATGGTGGTGAATATGTCTCTAAGCCTTTTGATTAGTTTTGTGATGAGAGGGGGTATTAAGCATCAATTGACTGCTCCATACACCCCATCCCATAATGGTGTTGCAGAGCACATAAATAGGACTATTCAAGAAAGAGTTTGTAGTATGCTTAGTCAGATAGCCTTATTGTAGCACTTTTGGACCGAGGCAATTACTACTATTGTGTATCTCATTAATAAATTCCCATGCATTACTCTTGGTGGTAGAGTTGGATAATAGGTATGGTTTAGTAAACCTCCCTTGTATGCGCACACTTGCAAGTCTTTGGATGTGAGGCTTTCTACCATATTTCCAAAAAAAAAACATAATAAGTGAGATATAAAGTCTATCAAATGCATATTTCTTGGATATGTGGATGTAGTTGAGATGGGCTATGGTCTTTGAGATCCATAAGCTCAGAAGGTTGTCCATATCCATGATGTTATTTTTCATGAGGAAAAGATGCGTATGAGATGAGAGCAAGTGATTGAGGTACACATGTGTGATCTTTTAAGAGGAGTGGTAGTCTGTTGTTGTTATTGATGATGTAGTGTCTTAGGATCTACTTACTACGCAAGAATATGATGACACTCTGTACAAGCCCCACAACCAATTTTGAGATGCTTTGCTAGAGAGACTTAGTTTTCTTTGATGTTGAGTTGGATGCTTTAAAGACTTAGCGTAAGAAGAGCTTCGAGATAAAGGACATGGGATAGGCCTCATCCATACTTAGTATGTGTATTACATGCAATCGCTCTAAGGGACATCTCTACTTGTCCCAAAAGGAGTACATTCATAAAATACTTAAGTGATTCCATATGTAGGATGGTAGGCCTATTGGCTATCCTTTACCTTCTCATGTGAAAGTTAGTTAGGCCAATTTTCCTTAGCTTGATTATGAGAGGGTTGAGATGGCCAAGGTTTTGTATATATACATAGTGGGCAATTAAATGTATGCCATGATAACCACCTGGTCTAACATAGCATTTGCAGTGGGAGTTTTGGCACATTATATGGCTACACATGGTAAGCAACATTGGGACACCATGAAGAGTATCATAAGATATCTTCAAGGACTGTAGATATATGCATTTGATATGGTAGCCAGGATACAAGAATTATGGGTTACATTGACTTGGATTATGTAGGATATATAGATAATAAGAAGTCCACCTTTGAGTATATCTTTACCTTTACTAGAGGAGCTATTTCTTGGATATCTAGGGTGTAGAATTGCATGGCCTTGTCTACTAGTGAGATTGAGTACATTACAACCAGTGAGGCTTACAACAAGAAGACCCTATGTTTAGGTTGTCTAGTTGCAGATCTTGGTATGACTATGGCTCCTACATTGAATTGGGTTTGATGAGCACCATTTAGTTGGCTTGAAATGTTGTCTTCCGTGTGAAGACAAAACACATTGAGTTATGTTATCACTTCATGAGAGAGGTGAAAGGTGAGAAGCATCGAAGCTTGCACAGGAGAGCTATGGCCAGAGAGCAAGGGGGAGGGAGAGAGAGAGAGAGAGAGAGAGAGAGAGAGAGAGAGAGAGAGAGAGAGAGAGAGAGAGAGAGAGAGAGAGAGAGAGAGAGAGAGAGAGAGAGTCACAATGTGGGAGCTCCAACAGTCACAATGTGTGACTGGCCTTTTCTTTATTCATATGCCACTAAAAGAATAAAGAATAAAGTGATGGTGGTAGGTGCCCACCGCCTGTAGTGTGCAAGTGCAAGTACTGCCAGTATAGTAATACACAAGCGGCTAGACGAAGATGCCTTTACCCCCAACAACCTCCCACTTAAAGGCAAAACTACCCCGATGAGGAGTGAAAAAGAAAAAAGAAAAGATAGTACAACATGTACACATATACAACAGGATCAGGAAAGAAGCCATCTCATCCCACGTCCATCAATCTCCTAAGGAAGGCAAAGCGCTCTGTAGAGAGGCTTTTGGTAAGTAGATTTGTAGGATTCTAGTCAGTCGAGATCTTGACAAGGTCAACAGACTTGTCCTCAATGACCCCATGTATGAAGTGATACCTCAACTCAATGTGTTTCCTCGTTGCATGAAAGACCGGTTTCTTGGCTAACTGAATAGCACTCATAGAATCCGAATGGAGTGTAGGGATAGCATCAATACCAAGGTCATGAACCAAATGGCCTAACCATATAGCCTCCTTGCAAGCCTCAGTGGTTGCAACATACTCGGCCTCAGTGGTGAAAAGAGTCATACACTTCTGCACCTCGGACATCCAAGAGATAACACCTCTAGCATAGGTGAACACATAGCCAGAAGTGGACTTCCTACTATCTGCATGTCTTGGATAATCAGAGTCAGTGTACCCCACGACTCCTGTATTTTGCTTGCCATAGCATATGCACATATCTACAGTGCCCTTCAAGTACCTCATGATACCCTTCACGGCATCCCAATGCTTCTTGCTAGGTATAGCCATATAGCGTGCCACAACACCACCTGCAAAGGCAATATTTGGATGAGTGGCTATCATGGCATACATAAGACTGCCCACTATGGATGCATAGGGAATCTTGGCCATCTCGGCCCTTTGCTCATCTATCTCTGGATAATTGGCCTGTGATACCTTCACATAAGAAGGCAATGGATAGTCAATAGGCTTCATGTCTTCCTACATGCCGAAGCGCTCAAGGACTTTATGAATGTACTCTCTCTGTGACAAGTAGAGGAGTCCCTGATGCTTGTCGCATCTAATGTGCATACCAAGTACGTGAGAGGCTTGTCCCAGATACTTAATCTCAAAGCTCTTCTTGAGCTGAGCCTTAAGAGCACCTAGCTCATCATGATCTTTCCCTGCTAATAGCATGTCATCCACATAGAGTACCAAAATAAGCAAAGAACCATCACAGGCCTTCTTCATGTACAAGTACGGATCCATAGCACTATGGATGTAGCCATGTGACTATATAAAGGCATCAAACTTATGATACCATTTCCAAGGTACCTGCTTCAAGTGTTAACCCTCAAACAAACAAAGGTGGAAAATTTGAAAAAGCTAAAGCAGAAGACAAAGGCCAAGGCAAGGTGAAACGGAAGACAAAGACGCACAGGGAGAAAAGTCCTAAATAAGGGAGAAAGGCACACAAGGAAAAGCACAAGTCAATACTTTTGTAAAAGAGCGCAAGCGTATCATGGTCTAATTCAGGGAGCGCTGGGCTCTTATCCGTGCAATTTGTAAATGTAGACGGGCGGTGGAAAGGAAGCTAGGAAGATAGAAGGACAATGGGAAAAAGGGCCTAGCAGTCGGCCATGTAAAAAAGGGGATAAGGGGATGACCGCCCAAAAGGGATTTAGGGTTTTGTATATAAAGTTGAGAAGTGAATGAGAAGCTCATTCTTGTGTATGGCCAAAAGTGGCTCTCCTCTTCTTTTTCTTCTTTTTGTTCTTGCTAGCTTGAGCTTGTGCTTGAGAGAGGGAGTGTGAGAGTGTGAGGGAGTGAGTGTGTGAGGGTGAGGGACTGAGGAGGAGAAGCTCTCCATCTTCTCCTCTCTTCTTATCTTATCTTCTCTTCTCTTGTCTTGCTCGCGGCGATGGAGCTTGGAGTGTGGAGCTTGAGGATGGAGCTTGCTTGAAGCTTGCACTTGAATCATGGAGCTACCGGAGTGTACGGGAGAGGAGGTAACTCAATCGACATGGAGGTAAGCTCACTACACCCGTAGATATGGATGGCACGTCAGCTATGTGAGAGGTAGCCATTAGTGCTCGGCTTGGAACACTTGAAACAATAAGCACTCCGAGGGTCTTGGCAGTTGAGCAAAAGCTCCCACATCAAGCCATAAAGACTTTTCTTCAACTTGCACATTAGGTGCTCCTTGCCAAGCTCTGCAAAGCCCTTAGGCTACTCCATGTAAATCTCATCATGCAAGTCTCCATAATGTAAGAAAGTCATTTTGGCATCCATTAGTACAAGTCTAAGTCAAGTTGTGCAACCAAAGCCAAGACTATAAGCGCAAGGTGGTCATCTTAACCACAGGAGAAAAGACCTCATCAAAATCAACACCATGCTCCTGCTTAAAACTCTTTGCGACCAATCTAGCCTTGTATGCCAGCTTGGGGTGTCCAGGGGCACTTTTCAGCTTGTATACCCACTTGCATGGAAGAGCCTTCTTACTAGTAGGCAAGGAAACCAAATCCAAGTCATATTCTTATGCAAGGAGTCTATCTCAAACTGCATAGCCCTCTCCCAGGAGTAACTATCATCCCTGCGCATAGCCTCATTATAGGTGAGAGGCTCTTTTGCATCTGTAACCAAGACATACTGCATGGAGGGCTCAAATATGTCAGGTGGGCGTCTATCTCTAGAAGAACCACTCAGAATCGGATACCTGTCAAAATTGGACGTCCGATTCCAGAAATCGCACGTGACCAAAATCGGACCATTGGGCCGATTGGACCAACCCAAAATTGGACGTCCGATTCTAATAATCGGACTCTTGAAAATCGGACATCTGAGAATCGGACAGAAAACTGTGAAAATTAGACACGCATCTAGAACACAAAATTTGACGCATCTAAACCCCGAGATTGACCCCAAAGGCTATGCAGAGCTAAAGGCACATCACAGATCCATCAGTGGGCTGAAATTTAGAGCAAGTAGTCAAAATTTAGCGATAAACGGTCCTCCAAATTGCACATGGCGTTTACCATAACGGCCTTGTGGTTCGGGGGGGACTGCCCCTCCCGGACCCCCGCAGAGGGGGACTCTGCCCCCTTTGCCCCCTCCGCACCTCCTCCAAGTAGGTTGGAGAGAAAATGTGTGTCGTGACAGATCCTCCGGATTAGGCCCTAGTGTAGTAATGGCTTTAGACAAGCATAGATCTTCACTTACAAAGCATCAAACAGAAGCCCACACCCAAACAAAGACAAAAAGAGACCCTAGAACCTCAATGGGCCAATCTAGCCAACAAGGGCAAAAAGGCCACACTGCAAAAACACATACATATTGCATTCAGACTGCATCTAGTCAAAGCGGAAAGCAACAACATCAAGCTACAACAGCGATAATGACTAGATATGACAATCCTGACGATAGATGCTCCTTGAATAGCACTGCACTAATGATCCAAGACATAAGTGGAGAATCCACATCTGGTCGTGTAGTTGGGGACTCAAGGGCATTTGTCAGAAGGCTTAAATTTACAAGCCAAGACCCGGAAGACGAAGACATAGTACCACCTGCTTACCTTAGGGTCAAACTCACTGCGAAAAGAGAGCATACTATCGATGTTTTGATTGATGAAGGAGTAGATTTTAATATCTTGACCTATGAATCATGGACCATACTAGGCCAACCAGAGCTCACACTAACTAATGCAACTCTTAGCCCTTATGAGGGACACCCACAAGCACTCATAGGGAAGTGCAAAATCCTTGCGACAATTGAAACTGAAAGCTTGCCTATCCTATTTCATGTTCCTCCAAATAGTGCTAATTACAGGAAGGAAACCCTCTTAGGAAGACCCTTCAAAAGGGCAACCAAGTGTGAGGCCAACTATGTAGCACAGAGGATATACCTGACACTACTGGGTGTGAGGATAGTCACAACCTTTAGCAAGGGTGACCTCATCGAACCTCGAGGGAAAGGCAAGGAGGGCGCTGACATAACAATCAAGCCTGCTAACGAGAGCAAGGACTTGTTGGAAGAGTTGATACAAGCACAGGTCGAACAACGAGAATCACGGGCCTTGGACTTACAAATATCGTAGAAGACCCCAAAAGAATCCCAAGCCTTATAGACGAAGGCATCGATGGAGGATCAACACAACGCCACGATGGATATCCAAAGCGTTACTACATGCTCAAGGGTATTACGCAGGTAACCGATGGATTTGGGTACCAAAACCCCCTGCTGGACCACCTCTATCAGCTGAAGGCTAGATCGCATCAAAAGCAATGAAGCACATGAGGAAATCTAAGAGAAACTCTAGGTCTCGAGGCAAGAAACCAAACATGAGTGTTCGAAAGAGAGAGCCTCAGCTTAGCATGCTTAATAGGTAGATGTCATATGTAACCATTGAGCGTGCACAAAAGCCATTAATGCCCAAAAAGCCTTTGATTTCCCAAGAGGATAATAGGCATCATAGGCACAACATTGCTCATGACAAGGCTGATCGCTCAACAAAGCAAATGGCACAATCGTCTAATGGCCTTGAGCAAATATTTCAACCAGTTCCAAGTCCACCTAAGAGTCCTAGATCTCCTACACCCTCTTTTTCCAAACGGACATAGGAAGCACAACAGCAGTCATCAAGTGCAGTTGCTCAATCCCAATCTCTATCTCCAGCTAAGCTTCCAAATGTCCAAGAGATGGGACATGACACCATCCGTAGCTCTCGGCCCAAGGATATGCTTGTGCAACCTATTGTGACTAGCTTAGCTCATGCTCGATCTACATAGATGAATGCTCAAAGGGCAACAAAAGACACGACCACTTTCGATCGCCCTAGGGACCTGATACCGCAATCCACCAAGAGTAGCCAGCCCACTCGACTAGTCGCTACTACTTCCAATCAGGGATTACAGCAGTCACAGCCCTTGGTCGTAACAATGCCCCTTGTGGAACGTGTCCTTAATAGTTTACCTGTGGAGGAGGTGTCGCAACCAACTTCCTTGACAACTCCATCACTTCCAAAGTGCCTAAAGCCTAGGATGGAGGAGTTAAACACAAGAGAATTGGTTGAAGAGCTAGATTCTCCGAAAAGGGAGGCAGTTGTACTCGCATAACCTAGCGAGGCTATTCAGCAGGCCACGGCCATGTCCCATAAGGACATACTAGGGAAGGAGAATGCTGAGGCCCAACCAAGCACATCAACGGTTGACCTAGTCCAAGGTCCTCAATTGTTGAGAGATGCACCTTCACTGACTAAGAAAAAGAGGAGAAAACAATGAAAACAAGAGCAATTACAGGTGGTTGTGGACCCCAAGAACATTGACACCAAGAGCGCTAGAGAGCTGAGGAATAAAGCATCGAGTCCATCTACCAATGACCCCATTGATGCCTCTCCTAATAGCGGTGAAACCTCAGACACATCCATGTGCTCTGAAAAATCAAAGCAATTGTTACCATCAACGGTTGCTTAAAACACTCAACCACCGACAATAGAACTCGCATTGACCAATCAAGGGTGGATACAATGCCCAATAGGATGACAAATTTGTACCAATCACATCCAAGGAGAACCATGACGCAATAACGAAGCCTCAGGAGAAACATGGAAACCCCAAGAGGATAAGAAATCCTAGCATTGGCCAAACTTGCTCTTCTAGGCATGAGCCCCTTGCTATGCTAAAGCCCAGGCAAACTCCTGGAACCTTGCATGAGATAGCAACCGAGCAAGCCCTTGTTGAACATAGAAGTGTCACAGAATGCTTAACCGAGTTGAATGCTAAGCTCAAAGTGTTCGCACGTGTCTATGTCCTGGCAGACATGGGCACATTCCCTAAAGAACAGCTTGAAGAATACTTGCCATTTCCCTTATCCCGGGAAGAGCAAGAACATCTTGACGAGCACTATAACAGGCTCCTCTATGAACGCATGCGACTCATCTCTAACGAGGAAGCCGACGAACTAGGCTTGACTGTCACATTCAATGATGTGCTCTGCCAACCAAATCTCTTAGAGATAGAGCAACTAAAGCGACTATCAGAGGGTCGAAGTCAATTTGAACAATGTTGGCGTAAAAACTACGTTGTAATGGCCGAACTAGGAGCCCAGATTATGACAGTCTTAGAGGAGAGATTGGCCAAATGGCGGTCTCAATGAGACCCAACCTATGTGGCACCAACTTCCTTTCGAGTGCTGACTACCATTCGGGGTACGGACTTAGCTGAACCTAGCCAAAAGAACTCTCTATTTGATAAGGTTCTCACTGAGGAGGAGTTACATGTTGCCAGTAGACTCGAACAAGGTTCCATGCTGCTCGATGTTGCAAAATATCTATCGGTATTGAGTAAGTTGCCACGAGTACTAGATGTGTGTGCCACGCTCCAGTACAATCCGAAGTTCTACAATTGGCTTTTATCCTTGTAAAGTGACATGGATTCGTAGATATGTATATGAATAAACAATGACTTTTGTGACCCTGTATAGACAATGTCAACACACACAAGCAATGATAGTCAAGCGCAGGGAGAAGAGTTGGTTTCAATAGGCTAAGCTCCTCAGGTCCTCCTCTCACCGCACATTTAGAAGTTGTGTGACCATTACCGCCTCCAGGTGGAGGGCATGCACCCCTCATCACCACCATAGGAAGCTCTGACCAACATCTGTGAGGATGTTGACAGGGTACCATTCCTTCGCATGCACCTTTCCCCTTTATGGTCTATCCTTCCGAGGATGAGCCCTACCCCGCTCCCTGACAACCAATCCATGCAACTTAGCATAAGCCAAGATCTGCTAATGGCTGGAGGCCAAATGAACATCATCATGGGGGCCATCCCTCTACAACAAACACTACATGCCTCACCCCTCCCCTTCGCGTCATATGGGCTTGATAACCCACACTATAATCCCTTTCATGTGAATGGTTTTACCCTGTATCAAGGCCTAATCCTTGGTTCACATTTTACAGGTCCCCCTACGTGGAAGACATGGAGCACCCAGGGTAGCTGGCTTGCAAAGATGCTCTCCGCTGTTGAAGGAAACATGCAACACAAGCTCCTCCGCTGGTGTGCTACGTGCCTAGCCTCAAAAGGTATGCAAAGAAATGAGGTCCCAAGCGCCACTGCCCCGGACGTAGGTCGAAGAATCCCCAAGCTAGGGGAATAGAAGCTCAAAGAAGCACACAAGGTGTGGCAACACCAGTTGTGAGAGCCCCCAATAGACGCTTGGGCACCAGGTGCTCGAAGGCAGAAAGGGCAGCTCGAGACAAGGAAGAATTCTATGCATTGTTCAAATGCATTTTGGAAATGGTTGTGGCGAGAGACTACACCATTCAGGTCCCGGTCGACATCTTCCCTGCCCAACCTCATAGGAGCCCCTCACCAGTAGAGCCTCAGTCGCCTGACCACTCGGACTCACCCCGCCTCGTGCAAATCGAGTAGCCCCTATGATATATAAGCAACTTAACAAAGGCCATCCTGCCATAATCGGGGAGGGCTCCCCACTTGTACACACTTCCCTTATCCATCGCTAATATATGCCACGTCTTTAACAAGCACCGGAATAGGCATCGCAATCGGTATCATAGGATTTTGAAAAAGTGATATCTTAACATGATTGCATTTGTTCGTTGTACTTGACGCATGTGACTTGCATATACTCTCATGAAGTGACAAGTGGATGCAGGATGACATAGGTCTTCGTGTGAACATGTTCAGTGCCCAAGTCCCCACAAGACCACCAACCTCACAAAGAACCACAACAAAGCCATGTTGCCAAACACAAAAAATCACCCTTGCGAGTGCCCACATCGCATGACCCAAAGCATAGTCAGGGCTATGCTCTCTTTCTAGGTCAAGCTCTACAGTTGGTTCATGACAGTTGTGACCTCAATTGTATCGACATCCATGTCGCAAAGAGGTTTGCAATATCTCAAGTGTATCTTCCCATCTCAACAACTGCTTCTCTAACAACGAGGCTAGGGCACAATCATCACTGTAATATCCATTTCCTGAGCCTATGAAGCTTGACATTTCCAACCCATTGAAAGGCTAATAGCCTCAACATATTGCAATGGTTGTACTGAGGCAAGTCAAAAAAAAAAAAAAAAGAGAAAAGAGAAGAGAAAGAAAGAAAAAAAGAAAAAAGCATAAGAAAAAGAAACAAATTAAAAGAAAACAGAAAATGAAAAAAAGAAAAGCAAATAACGAAAAGATAAGAAGCACCCACGATCACAGCACAACACCTAGGGGTTCTCAAATTAGGTGCGTCCAGTGACCTTGGTTGGCTGGCTTCGTCCCTAGTCCCCTACCCCCTTAGCATCACCCACAATTATTCAAGGCACACCAAGGCCAGGACATAACTAGGGAGCTTGTCTCGCCTATAGTAAGACCTGTCACCCTAACCCATTCACATGATTCCCTCTTGCACTCTGCCTTAATACCATTGCAATCAATTGTGGTAAGCACCGCACAAATGGCCATGAGAAGTATACTGTCCTCATCACGCAGGTCCAACAGCTACCAGCCGTGCAGTGTCCCTGTGTTCAATTATGTTACGTCGTGCAGTCACATTGCAAAGGATGTCGCATACACCTTCACGTGTACTTCTTCTCAACATGGACAACTTTGCTTCATCCACACATCGTTATGAGAAACCAGCCCGCAGTCTTCTAACTACGTAATCTCTAAGTATGCATGAGCACTCACATAATATCTGCACCAAAATATATACACAGTTTCAATCCTCAAGTGCAGGACAATACTCTCAGCTTGCCTAGAGTTTGATCTGTCTCCCAAACTAATTAAACTATGTCTTGTGCACGATAGAGAAGACTAGCACTACCCCTAGGGAGAGACCACCTATGAGAGGTTTTCAATTGCAGGTATTGAAGACTCCAATGAAAGTGTCGTTCGCTCTTCATCGACACCCAAATCTGAATTCTTATCCGTTATCATCTTGCAAGCCCGCCAAGAATCGTCATGTGCAAAATCCCCAACAAACCGCCACTTTTACTCCATCAGTGCAATCCCCACAAAGAACATCCCTACCACCAACTCCAATCACCCTACCACCAGCCACCTAGGCCACCAACGTGCCCCCAACGACCTTCCTCCCCACTACTATCAACACTCCTCCACGGCAACCATCGATGTCCTTGCCACCCATGTCTTCGGTGCATGCTAAAGCTTGCTACCTACGACGATGAGTGCCATGGGACTAGCACTCGTCTAGGAGGGGGGTAATGTTAACCCTCAAATGAACAAAGGTGGAAAATTCGGAAAAGCTAAAGCAGAAGACAAAGGCCAAGGCAAGGTGAAACGGAAGACAAAGACGCACAGGGAGAAAAGTCCTAAATAAGGGAGAAAGGTGCACAAGGAAAAGTGCAGGTCAATACTTTTGTAAAAGAGCGCAAGCGCATCATGGTCTAATTCAAGGAGCACCGGGCTCTCACCTGCGCAATTTGTAAATGTAGATGGGCGGTGGAAAGGAAGCTAGGAAGATAGAAGGATAATGGGAAAAAGGGCCTAGGCCACGGCCAGCCTTGTAAAAAAGGGGATAAGGGGATGACCGCCCAAAAGGGATTTAGGGTTTTGTATATAAAGTTGAGAAGTAAATGAGAAGCTCATTCTTGTGTATGGCCAAAAGTGGCTCTCCTCTTCTTTTTCTTCTTTTTGTTCTTGCTTGCTTGAGCTTGTGCTTGAGAGAGGGAGTGTGAGAGTGTGAGGGAGTGAGTGTGTGAGGGTGAGGGACTGAGGAGGAGAAGCTCTCCATCTTCTCCTCTCTTCTTATCTTATTTTCTCTTCTCTTGTCTTGCTCGCGGCGATGGAGCTTGGAGCGTGGAGCTTGAGGATGGAGCTTGCTTGAAGCTTACACTTGAATCGTGGAGCTACCGGAGTGTGCGGGAGAGGAGGTAACTTGATCGGCATGGAGGTAAGCTCACTACACCCGTAGATATGGATGGCGTGTCAGCTATGTGAGAGGTAGCCATTAGTGCTCGGTTTGGAACGCTTGAAACAATAAGCATTCCGAGGGTCTTGGCGGTTGAGCGAAAGCTCCCATATCAAGCCATAAAGACTTTTCTTCAACTTGCACACTAGGTGCTCCTTGCCCGGCTCTACAAAGCCCTTAGGCTACTCCATATAAATCTCATCATGCAAGTCTCCATCATGTAAGAAAGTCATCTTGACATCCATTAGTACAAGTCTAAGTCAAGTTGTGCAACCAAAGCCAAGACTATAAGCGCAAGGTGGTCATCTTAACCACAGGAGAGAAGACCTCATCAAAGTCAACACCATGCTCTTGCTTAAAACCCTTTGCTACCAATCTAGCCTTATATGCCAGCTTGGGGTGTCCAGGGGCACTTTTAAGCTTGTACACCCACTTGCATGGAAGAGCCTTCTTGCTAGTAGGCAAGGAAACCAAATCCCAAGTCATATTCTTATGCAAGGAGTCTATCTCAAACTGCATAGCCCTGTCCTAGGAGTAACTATCATCCCTGCGCATAGCCTCATTATAGGTGAGAGGCTATTTTGTATCTGTAACCAAGACATAGTGCATGGAGGGCTCAAATATGTTAGGTGGGCGTCTATCTCTAGAAGAATGCCACACTGCAGGCTTTGCTGCATGCCCAACATTCTATCCAACACCATGGCCATGAGCATCTGCTGCTGCTGTAAGCTATCCAGCTGGCTATACGGGAGCACGTGGCTCCTCCTGAAATATAACCATGCGTATCTCCACTATCTTCTCTGACTGCCTATGCATCTTGTCTTCATGGAAGACTACATCATGTTTACGGATGACTTTTCGCGCCCTCGGATCCCATAGACGGTAACCCATCTCTCCTATATCTCCATAGCCAAGGAATATGCATTTAACTCTTAGGATCGAGCTTGTTATGCTTGTCCTTGGGCACATGGCAAAATGCCTCACATCCAAAGACACATAAATGTGCATAAGAGGGAGGCTTTCCTATCCATACCTCCTTTGCAACCTGGAAATCAATGGCACTACAAGGTGATCTATTAATGATATGCACGGCAGTCATAACTGCCTCATCCCAAAAGTGCTAGGGTAGGCTTGCATGGCTAAGAATACTATGAACCTTCTCCTGGATGGTCCTATTCATCCGCTCAGCCCTACCATTCTAGAGAGGGATGTAGGGGGGCAATCGATTGACGCTTAATATCCTTCTCATCACGTAACTACTCAAAAGCACATGAGATGTACTCACCCCCATTATTTGTCCTTAGGCATTTCAGTCTATGCCCAGATTGGTTTTCTATCAAAGCAAGCCATCTTTGAAAAATTTCCAATACATTGGACTTCTACTTTATGGGGGGATAAGCCCATACTTTATGTGAAAAATCATCTATGAAAGTAATAAAATACTTCGCACCACCCATAGACTGACAGGCCATGGGCCCATATACATCAGAATAAACCAAAGCCAAGGGCTCAGTCATGCATGACATACCAGACTTCTTATGGGTAGACCCAGTCTGCCTACCATAAAGACAATGATCACAAGAATCAAAATGAGAATAGTCAAGGGGCGGTAAAGTACTGCAAACCAAAAAGCATTTTCATTCCCTTAACGGACATGTGTCCCAAATAGATGTGCCAAAGAGATACATGAGGTAAAGACCCCACAAACAAAGCATGACCAACTGTGGATCCTAAGGGGTAGAGGATGCTAGCCTTGGCACCTCTCACAAGCACAAGCCATCCACACGAGTAATCTTCCATGTAGAGTCTCCCAAAAGATACATGATATCTTGCATCATCAAGTTGTCCAGCAGACATAAGATTGTGTGTCAATGCAGGTACATGAGTACATCGTGCATAACAAAATTGTTGCCAAAAGGAAACTGCAGCCTAACATTAATGCTGACAATCTCAAGAGACTTGCCATCACCTAAGCACACAAAATCCGAAACAGAACGGTATGAATGGAACCACTCTCGGCAAGGTGTTGTCTAACAGGACACATCTAAGTCTAAGAGTCAACACTTTGCATACGTAGAGCGTATCTCTATCATCTGTGAAGCACTGGATGAAGCTGCTGCAAGGATATAATCCCCATCACTATCCTCGGGCTGCATAACATTGATCTCTTCAATTTTAACACTTGACTTAGCAGGTACTATGCTGCGATCAGAAGACTTTTCCTGCACTTTCTCTTTCCCCTCGTCTTTGTATATTTCATTGCGCAATTCATGACACTGTGGCCTTTCTTCCCACAATGATGACAAGTTAGATTTGCATTTCTCCCACGAGACTTATTGTGCGACTTGCCACATGACTTGGATTGAGATTTTTGCAAATCCCATCCACGGCCATTACCATGGTCATTCTTTGCATTTCCATCATGTCGGCCTCTAACTATCAAAGCATGAGACACACGAGAGGCATCCAAATTCTTATGGTTTATCTCTTCCTATAGAAGAGAGCTCTCAACATCATATAACTTCAAAGTAGTGGCAGAAGCACATAAGGCAGTGCGGAATACATCCCAAGACTCATTAAAAGTTCCAAGCAAGAACAATGGAGTGACATCCTCTTTGAAATCAATGCCCATGCAAAACCAAGTTTCTAAGAATAGCATGAAATTAGCTTAGATGAGCTAACATGGTCGCATTCTCTTTCATGCGGAGGTCCATAAGCTATTTCAGCCAATACATTTGACTTGCAGGACTTTGCTTGTCATAAAGGTTCTTGATCTTATCCCAAAGTTGCCAAGCACTCTGTGCTTCCTCGACCACATTGTAATGCACCTGTTCAATGAGAGAAAAGATGACGGTGGACTTGGATAACTCATCAAACTCCATCCATTCGTCATTAGTCATAGTTTTAGGCTGGTCTCCACTCAACCTTAGTGGCTTTATCTACAATTTTTGCACCAATAACTGCCGAACTTGGGTCTTCCAATAGGCATAATTTGTGCCATCAAGTTTAATGATGTTGAAGATAGCACTATCAGTGGAAGAAGATGCCATATTGCAAGCTGAAATAGTGCAGATAGTTCAAAACTGCTTGTTGTAAACTGTAGAAAATGACCAAAAAACCACTAAAACCAAGGCAAAAGGATAAAAAATGAGTACTTAAAGATGCTTCCCACCAAGTACCATCAAAAGTACATCAAACCAGGATGATTCAACATGAAAAATACATGACAGTTCGAAGATATATGCTTGCTGTAATTTATGACAACAGTGTATAATGAGAGCTGACAGTAGGCAAAATCCAATATTCAAAGTCAAACATTGATTGTCAATGCAAAACTAGCATCAATTGGGCATAAACAAGCATGTAACAATCAAACTGACATGAGCCAACACCCAAGCATGTAAGACAAAGTCCGTTAGTAAAGTCGGTACACCTATGATCAACAAGGCAAAATGTACATACCACTGCCAAGACCCGACACAAGTCGGTGTCTACTCAGTGAATACAAAGCCGAATCAGCCCAAGTACATCTACACATACCAATATATATCAACCATACATCATCCATGAGGAGATACCAGTCTCAAAGATCCAAAAGCTCAATATGCATAACCCACAATGCTGCTCAATGTCTGATAAGCATACAAAGATGCTCCCATTGTCACAAAAGCCATAAGTGTCAAGCAAATAAGCTCAATGGTGATGGGCACCCACCGTCTATAGTGTGTAGGTGCGAGTACTGTCAGTGTAGTAATACACAGGCAGTTAGGCAGAGGCGCCTTTATCCCCAACAAGAGGTAGTAGAGGACATTCCATTGAGCTTGTCAAGATCACCACATGGATACGAATCCTACAAATCTAATCACTAAAAGTCTCTCAATGGAATGTTATGCCTTCCTTGGGAAGATGATGGATGTAGGATTAGATTACTTCTTTCCTCATCATGTTATACTCTATGTATATGTTGTCTTTTTCTTTTTTTTTCGTAAAAACTCCTCGGCACATTTTCCTTTAATTTGGAGGTTATTGGTGGTTAAAGGCCACCTATGACTGGTTGTTTATATTTACTAATTTACAGTATCCACACACATGTACACTGTAGTGGTAGGCACCCATCACTGTCACTTTATTCTTTATATATTTTTAGTGGCAGTAGAATAAGGGAAGGTAGGTCACACATTGTGACTATTGGAGTTTGCACATATTGGTCTCTCTTCTTGCTTGAACCTCCATAGCTCTTGCTTCCACTTGTGCTTCCACTTTCCATAGCTCTTGCTTCCACTTGTGCTTCCACTTTTGTCTCCACCTTTCCCTCCCACATTGTTGACGCATAGTCTACCTCCACATGATGTATCCTGCATGATTTTCCAATTGACCTTCAATTCAACTTTTGCAACTTTAAGATAGATACCTTATTGATTTCATATGGAAGCCTCAAATTTTTTATAATAGTTGGTGAGTAGCTAGTGAAGATAATAATTATTAGGGGGACCCAAATAGCAAGAAAGAGAGGAATTCTCCATGTGACATTGTCATTTGACTATTTCATCCTAAGAAAAGCCTAAGTGCTTGCTATGCTTCTTTGCAAGGGAGGTAGAAGCATCAACACATATAAGTCAATATAAATCTAGAGAGAGCTTGATTTCTTGCAATACACCACATCCTCTTAAGTGCACAACAAACTATTAATAATCAAAATAGGAAACATTGAAGAAAAATGGTGGCTACTTATTCATTGCCCTTGCCAGCACTAGGACATAATTCTTTGGCAAGTAGCTTAAACAAGCATAAATGAGAAGCGAGTCATCCCCCTGGAGGGTGGTGTGGGCAATGATGGTGGCTAGACAATGGCAAGAGGATAGATGGTCATTAGTGGAAGGTAGGGTTGGAGGGTGGTGGCTAGGGTAGGTGAGGATAGAGGGGGATACATGGGGATGATTGGGGGTTAAAGAGGATAGAGAAAGCTATAATAGGTTAGATGAAGGCAAGTGAGACTACATATGGGTAGAGGAGGGTAGGCATCCCCATCAGTAATAAAGATAGCCAATTGTGTAGGTGGGGATCGGCATGAGTAAGCATAGTTAAAGAGTAGTGAAGGTTGATAGAGAAGGGTGAAAAAGTATAGAGGAGGGGTGGACAAGGATTCACTTTAGGATAGAAGATAAGCGAGGGTAGGGAAATATAGGTGTGGTCATTACTAAGATAGGAAAAGGTAAGTGGGGGTAGGTAATGGTGGGCAAGTGATTAAGAAAGAGAGTAGAAGAATGGATGGGGATACATGAGGATGAAGGGGGATAGGTAATAATAATCAAAGATAAACAAGGGTAATGCTACAATAAGAAAGGATAAGGGGTTAGGTAGTGGTGGTTGAGCAAGGGAGTATAGGGATTGGTTGAGGAATAGAGGAGAATATATGAGAATAATGAATAAAGGTGGTAGTGGGTGAGTAAGGGTAAGAGGGGGTAAATGAGGTTAGAGGGGGATGGAGGTAAGTAGAGAGAATATGCCCTCTCCATTTACCCCCTCTCTCTCCACCTATTTCTTCTCTCTCTCTATAGATATATGTGAACTCAAGCTCTAAATCATTTGAAAATAGACAAAGTAGTAAAATTTCTTTTAGACTATAAACTTGGGGATTTAGAAAAGTCTTTTTGGTTTCTAACATGGCACTTGGCCTAGATGTTTGAATTCATATGGCAAAAAAACTTGATTATATGACACTTGCTCGTATGGTCAAAAGCAAGTGAATGAGTGCAATGCCTTTCGTTTTTCTTTTTAGAATTGATGTGGAAAAATAACTCGATGATGTGGTGTTTTCTCCCAAGCATTGAGGGCAAGTGGCAAGTAAAAACATTATTTTTTCACCCCATCATTGAATGAATCTATGGAGTCTTAAAGGTCAAGTTCTATATCAAGAAAAGTTGTCTAGTTTCTCATGATCCAAACTTTAGGCTCACAAATGTTTGAGAGAGAGAGAGAGAGAGAGAGAGATTCTCTTTATGTGTGAATAGAATGGTATAATTAGATTTGAGAATGATGGGAGATTCTACTATTTTTAACCATTTGAGACTTCCACATACCTAGAGATCATGACGTGGTATGCATTAGTTGCAATGTACAACATGCAACCACAATTTTTTAGAAAGAAAATTTGAAGCTATTGTATGATCTACTTTTGATATTTCAAGCCTACTGATAAATTGGCATGCTGAGTTTGTACCTATACGTGTCATCACATTGCAGACCATATTAGTAGTACAACAATAAGCATGGTAGTCCTTCACCATAATAAGATTACTTAGTTAAGTCAAAAAGGTTAGCATCTCAATATATTAGTACAACTTTTATGTATCATATGTAATCATGAAGTACATTCTTTTTTAGATGTCATGTCACGTACACATCATACTGCAAGCCATTGCTATTGTACATAATAGTACTACAATTACAGAGATTGATTGCTAACCCTACAAGTAGTAAGATTAGTATTAATATAGTTGGTATAGTTTCTTCTGATTCCATACAAATCTACATATGGATATGAGTTTTTTTATAAATATCAAATCTGCATGACAAGTCATGATGCTTTGATAACTATACACAATCTTCTTCCAATGTGTATCCCTATAGCACCAACAAGCATCAATTTGACTGCTATGATTATGATAGTTTTTTAATGCTCAAAGTGTACATAGCAATGCAAAGTCTGACTAATATTAATAATGAATGTCCCATGGTACATGATCTCATGGTTTAGATTGTAGTACTACAATTTGTAGGCCACCATATTGGTTACAAAATCCTGATCACTAATACAGCCTTTCACTGAGATAATAGTGCAAGCCATATTTGCTACCCATAGAACCTTACTGTAACTTAAAATAAATAGTGATATGCATCATGCGTATCATAAATCATAATTGCTTCAATTTATATAGTGGTGCAAGCCTTATCTTAGGATGCTTTCTTTGATAGCATGGTGCATTTGGATAGCTCACCTACTTTGGTCGTTGGCTATTCATTTGGATAACTCACCTAATTTTGCTACCTATTTATACAAATATATTTTAGATATATTATTGACTAGTTATACATGAGTTGTAAAAGTTTGCTATTCATTTGAGAAGCCTTTTTGTAGAATAGGCATGATGTTTCCATTGGTCTGATTGTTTAATTATATTGGTTGGTTTTTACTGATGCACTAGTGCTCTCATTGGTAATGATAAACATGGTACTAGTTAGGTATGACTTAACTCTTTTTCCAAAAAATAGTATATTCCTTTATGATTTAATAATCACTTAGAAATTTAATTTTGGATTAAATTACATGGAATCTAGGTTGAACTAAGTTAAACTATCACTTGACAAGTCATTAACTATGGTCCCCTTGTTAAATTGACTTGGACCTTGTTAATCAAATTGATTTAGTGTAGCTGTGGACTTGTATCTCGAGCTCACTTTGTTTGATCCTAGAAATGGTTTGCTATTTTTGACTTAAAAACTTATAGGGTTAACTATCACTTACTTTATAATGTCTACTAAATTTACTTTCAATCTAGGGTCTACAAGGATTAGTTATCACTTGTTATCATTGACATCAATAACAAGTGGCTAAGAATAATAAAACTTGAAATATGTATTAGAAGGCTAGATTCTAACCTTCATCTTTTACATGGATGCAAGTATAGTTCTTAGCCTTGTGATACTAGGTGTGGTTGATTGTAGCTGCCCAAGATTCCTATTAAAGAAATCCTTCTTTTTTGAGAAACTTCATATTTTGATAAACACATCGATCAAAGACAATTGAGAGTTAATATAAATTTTTTATTTTTTTCTAAAATATGTAAAGTCAAGTTTTTGAAGGGATTTGTTAATCAAACACACACGCGCGCGCGCACGCGCACACACACACACACACACACACACACACACACACACACACACACACACACACACACACACACACACACACACACACACACACACACACACACACACACACACACACACACACACACACACACACACACACACACACACACACACACACACACACACACACACACACACACACACACACACACACACACACACACACACACACACACACACACACACACACACACACACACACACACACACACACACACACACACACACACACACACACACACACACACACCCCCACATATGCAAATACACATATCCACACATAAATATATACACGTACATATATATGCAATACATACACACATTAGAAGAAGTGATTTATTTGTGTATAATGGGAGAAGGGTCTAGAATCCACACATTACAATAAGTGATTTATTTGTGTATAATGGGAGAAGGGTCTGGAATCCACCCATAATAAAAGTCCGGGTTTTACTCTGAGTTAGCAAGAGCATCTAGGTCATTTGGTCGGGCAAGGAACTTGCAAAGATAAAATGTGAGGTCGTCAAGAAGTGAAGATTTAATGGATCAACTAGTGATGATCTCTTCCTTAGATAGCAGGTTTTCAAAGAGTGGATGATGTAGGAGCTCCTTTGGAGGCATTAGCACGTGGGATTTGATGATTGCCCTGTGTGACAAGGTCTCATAGAATGCTAGGCCATATATAAGGAGGCTAAGGATTTTTTTGGGTTAAGTGGTGGTGACCACTTTGCTTTCTAGTGTGGCACCCTAATAGTAGAATGTGCACCATTTGTTCAAGAAGTGAGTGGTTGAGCTACAAAGTTGTTGTAAGTTGTCAACAATGCATGAGTCTTTAAGGACCATAGTTGGTAGGTAAGAGAAAATGATTTTGCAAGCTTCTAATTGTGTTTGAGGTATTTCTTAAGTTAGAGGTCCAAGATTGTGAGACTTTTGCAAGAGAGATGCATGTGTCTCTCCCATGTAGGGTGTCATTGAGAAGCGAGTATTAGCATATTGGTGTTGACCAATCCTAAATCTATCATTGCAAATAGTTTGGCAAAAGTTCTGAGTGTTAAGTCTAGTTATTGCACAAAGCAATCTATGATTGGATTTTTAGCAAGTATCGACAAGTCCTTAGTCATTTTATAGATTGATTGACATTGTCATGGTCTCTTAATATTGGTTGGTGGAGGAGGTCGATAGTACTAGCTTATCCTATGTGTGGCAGATATATAGATGTTGGAAAGGACATCCTCTTTTGAAGGTAGTGGATTTTTTGCAAGCTCATATGACTGGTAGGTTTTGACAATTCCAAAGATTGAGAGGGTTGGGTCCTTCTAGGGGGATTATGTGGATGGAGGAAGGTGAGGGAGAGAAGAGACTACTATGTCCTAGCCATCTCTATGAAAAAGTCATCTCTACAAACAAGTAGAACAATAGTATTAGAACTTAAAGTGATGGTTGGAAAGGGTATAAAAGTTAAAAAATTAGGTAAAAGAGACCAGATCCGCATAACATCAAGGGAGGCAGGTCCAAAATCATGGGCTTGCCCTTAGGTTGTGTGGCTTCCAGACAACCTAAGGGAGGCAGGTCCAAAATCGTGGGCTTGCCCTTAGGTTGTGTGGCTTCCACCAAGGGGGGAGTTTCCAAAAATCTTAAGCCCCTCTTCCTCCCTCCTGTACCCACCATTGTGCAAGTCCCCACTATGGGGGGAGGGAGGTACTGGAACAATGGGGGGATGGTCGTCGGGCGTGGAAGGGGGGGTACCTAATAATGTGAGGAGGGGATCCAAAATCTCAAGGAAATCCATTGGGTAGGTATTCGCTTGGTGGTGGAGATTCACATAATGTGAGGGGGGCCTCAAGACTTTGGATAACCCCCTCTCCCCTCACATTATGTGGGTAGCCTCGATGGAGATCCACACAATCAGATGGGGGACCTCTTGATTTTGAAACCCCCTCTCCCTCATGTTGTGCAAGCCTTGAGGGGGTGTGCTTAGACTTGAACAACATAAGTGGGGGCACACCCAAAATGTGGAAAGACTCATCTCACGTTGTGCAAGGTCTAGACTAGCACAACACAAGGATGAGGTCTCCAAATTTTGCATCAAAGTGCCCTAATCAAGGTACAATCCTTGATGTAAATGTGATATCAACTTGTGAGCTCTAAATTATTTTAGATTTTCTTAATAATATAAGGTGATGGCCAATCTAGTATATCCTTGGTAAACTAATTCCAACTTTAGAGAACGATGAAAACCAAATATTTGATCTTCTTCTTTCAAAAAGCACACTTTCTCCTCATGGTGTAGAGCTTATGTTTTGGGTGTTTTCCATCAACCTTCGAATAGGCCAGAATATCATCAAAAAGCATGAATATAAACTCATCGGGGTAAGTCCTAAGGATATCTTTCACCAGTTGTTGAAAGTTTCTAGAGCATTGTTAGTATAAAAGATATTATCAAAAACTGATAATGCCCATACCTAGTGTTGAAAGTAATTTTTGAAATATTCTCTTATTCTATCTTTATTGTAATAACCAAATCCTAGATCAATTTTGGAGAATAGTTTGTCTCCATTTACTTATCCAATAGTTCATCTCTCCTAGTGTACTTGATTGTTCTTGACAACTACTTACTTTAGCTCTTTGTATAGTTAATCCACAATCAAAAAGTTCCATTCTTCTTTTATTATAATAGGACATGGGTAGGAAAGTTGTTAGGTTGGATGAGACTTCAATCCGAAAACTACCTTAATTAGTCTTTCAACTTAATGGTTTTCAATATGGACATCTTTTAGGGCCATTCTGTTACTAGTTTAGCTCTAGTTACAAACTTTATTTCATTATCTACTTTCCAATTAGGAGGTATCTCTATTAGTTCTTCAAGGGATATGTCATTATATTCATTGACCTAATAGGTTTTTTGGTTGATCCACCTTGTTAAGTTTCATTAAGTAGATAAGAAGTCCATTATTTAACCCCTTACTAATTTCACTCACCTTGGCTAGCTAAATCTTGGGCATATTGAACTTTCCATGAGATAAAACTGATTCATTGAAGAGGCTTTGGAAGGTTACCCATCCATTTTCATTATGTATATTAGCTTCCTTGGGATGTAACAAATTCTATACATATCACAAAAAATCCAATAACATGACCCCAAAGTTTGCTATATTGGGCGTTTTTCCTAGTCAAGTTCCATAATGCTCACTATTTGGATGCAAAGTACCTCTTTTCCATTAACTAAATCTAATAATAATTTTGCAACTAGTCTTAATACTAGGTGAAAACTTCTTTGCGAAACAAATGAATGGGTGCTTCCATTGTCCGATCAAAGTTCAATAGGTTTTAACTTTATAAGTTGTAGGGATGTAGATGACAAATACAAGTGATTTGCTCCCAAATTTTGTCAATGGTGATATGTACAACACCTTTTGTGACTTTTCCTTCAAGAAAGGGGTTGACTTTATGACCATTAAGAGCATAACTCAAGCTATAGTAATTCAACCTTTACCAGAAATCCAATCTACTTTATTGGAGTTTCCCTTTATAAAAATTTCTAGGGAATTTGCATTAGCATTCTTGCCCCTATTGTTGGGTTTAGAAGTACCTTGTCTAGTTGCAATAGAAATAATACCTTTGATTCTCATGTCTATCATTATAACTATTGTTGGTAGAGGGAGATGTATATGCAATTTCTCCGTGCCTCCTTGTTGTTGATTTAATGAAGCCCCCTTTATTGCCCACCAAATCCTTGACCCAAATAATACAATTTATAACTATAAATTCCTTTATTTACTTCCTTGGCTAAGGACTTCAAGATTGGGAGGTCTCATGGACTCAATATGCATGTCTAGGGACATGTTTAGCCATTGGAAAATTGGCTTACTAGTTGGGGATTTGTCAATGGAGAACTCATCTATTTTAATTGATTTGAGAGAGAGGGAGGAAGGTGTCCCCCACAAATAGCCATTTTTATTTGTGTCATGATTAGGAAGCTTTAGCAAGCCCATTCTTGTGGCCATACTACTACCACCATAATCGAGCTTCTTCCATTAGTCATAAACTTGCTATCATAGCTTGGTTTGCAACACTTGTTTTGGTTATGGAGAAGTAATCCTCCATTGTCTCAATCTTTGCATGTTTTTCCACCTTTAGTCCTTTGCTTACAAAAGTCAAGGAGTTTAATTTTTTTAATAAGGAAGTTATATTCCTACAATCTAATGATGAAATTAGAATGTAAGCTCACCCAAAAATAATCACTATTTAACATATTCAGAACTTGTTTATTATTATTCAAAAAGTGTATTTACAATATGAGTTGATTGGTTGACTTGATACAAGTTTCCCAAAATATATAAATAAACTATCCATAGTTCAAAAATCTCAATCATTTTATGGGAAGGAGGTTGCTAAAAGACCTAGGATCTTGTATGGGTTGGTAACGTTGGAAAACCCCTTTTTGTATAGTTAGTCTATATTTCCCTTCCAAGCAAAACTATTGTATTCAAAGGAATAACTTAGTCACCTTCTCATATAGATCTTGTAGATTTGACTAATCATTTATAAGTAAAGTGGAGTTAACCCTAAATTCCAAGTCAAACAATTATAACTATGGATCCTCTTCATCTGTGCACATATTTTTAAATTATTTAGATAAAAAACCTTAGGATGAATTGCAATTCCACAAAAGCCAATATATTCTTATGTCCTTTCAAAGGTATTTACAAGGATTACAAAAGCAATTTGCATATATAATTGCTATTAAGATTATGACCTTAAGTAAAATCTAACATCTTGCCATGAATTTATCTTAAGGGTAGATCGAAATAGGCCGGGGATTCTTTTGTGCTTTTAAGGTTAAAATCATGTCAAAGTATTTGATCTATAACTTTGGGAGGGTGAACAATCTACTACTATTGGTTTGAATGGATACTTTGAGAAAAATATGATAGATCCATTGATTAAGAGCCACAGTCTCACATTTCCTTTGCATCGTGGGGTTGATGAGTGACCAATTGAAGATGAAAAGGCATGCTAGCTTGAATTGCTCCATCCATCAAACTTTTCATGATTCAAGCTCAAAATTTTCAACAAATTGGCTTGGATATACTAATATGACTTGGGCATACTATTGATTAGCATCAATAGTATGACCACCTAGCTTGAGGGAAGTAGAGTCAAATCATCTCCATTATTCTCAATATTATCTCTCATAATGTATAATTGCACAACCAAGAAGATACTTAATAATAGAATATAGAAAGTAATCTTGGGATTAGCACAACTTAATCTACATATAAGGGTTGTAACTAAATAGTTTGATTTCGTACATTCACCCTTTTATTCTAATACCACCTTGGCTATCTAATTTCCAAACAATTTAGCTTTGGTGCTAGAAGGCTTTTGCATGGAACAGAATCAGCTTGCACTTTTTTCACATAAAGAAATTGTTGCTTCCACATTCTCAAGGACCGATACTCTATTAGCATGTTTTCATAAAAGATTGTTAATTTAGGGTTGTATCCTTGTATCTTTTTGTCATGAGAGCTATAATAATCGCTAGAGCTATCGTAATTCATTTTTGGAAACCTACGTGATTGATCATGTCCACTCATCTATAGGGTACATCTATCATAGATTCACCCATCTACTTTCCACTTGATGTAGCCCCAAGGCATTCTTTATTATTGTAATAAGGAATTCTATCACAATGTTTGACATATAGAAGTAGCTTTCTTCATTAATAATTTATGATGGTTCCTTTCTATGTCCTTTAAGCATAGGACACAAATACAAGTAAAAAAATCATTTGAAATAATAAAGTATTAAACCATATTTTTTGTAATGCAAAATCTCTCGATTACGTATCCCTTGACCAAAATTCTTAGTGTTACCTTGAGCTCATACCTTTTGTCTAGAATATGGATCATTAGACACATTTTGTCGTGGGACTCATGGAGACTCCTATCCATTATAGGCCAATGACAAGAGATTATGACCATAGCCTCAATGGTTTCCCTACTAGGAGGGAATCAATGTTTTTGCGGTAATCTTACAACTATATTTTATTATTGCTTAGTGCTTTAGACTGCTTTGTTTAATACCTCACCTTCTCCAACAATATCACCTTAATTGGCAACATTGCCTTGACTCACATATAGCAAAAGATATTGGGATAGTCCAATGTTGTATGTATATTTTGGTTTGCTCATCCAACTAGGATGCAAGAATGATAGTTAGCATGCTTCTTAGATACCAACCTATGATGTGCCCACTCGAGTTGCTTTCTCATTTGCACATTCTTAGTAGTCCATCAAGAGATATTCTAGACAATGCCATTTGGTACTCCGTGGAATACCTCGGAGTTTGTTTTCCAGGTCCTCTTGAGCCTACCCTGCAATGGAAGTCTCCGAGTGTCCTCACAAGGATCAGTTTGGGTTCTTAATAATGGTCAGCTATAGCATCAATATTTCAAGTTCTCACTTCTCACGGGACCACTCACGGACTTGCATTGCACTTGTTTCAAAGAGAATGGGAGACAAAGGGGAGTGCAGCATGTCGACCCCTTTGCCCATAAGGAAAAATCCCATTCTGGCCCCCTAAAACGATGCAAGTCATGTTCTTCCTAATGTCTAGTGGCCATTTGTTTCATCTATTTACTAACGTAATTTTTATGAGAAAAGCTCTCGGTTACTCGAGACCACCCAACCGTAGGTTTGGATCTATTGGGAGTACCCATCCACCCGCTTCCCTCAATAGAGTATTTTTAATTACCTAATTACCTACCACTTTAAGTTTGACATATAAAAACAGCTTCTTTGATTATCTAATGGTATAGATTTGTTACACATCTTTATTTCATGACACAAAAACAAAGTAAAGCAATTCTTTCTCAAATAGTTCCTTTAAAAAATATATATTTACAATGTTTCATGTCCCCTAATTGGACATAACATCAATTCAAAGGTATTATTCCCACCAAGTTTAGTCCCTAGAATAGTATTGGGACTTCCAAAGTACTATCTAGGTTTGATGGGTAATTGACAGTTCATAAGAGTCTAAGGAATTTGTGACTAGAGCCCCCTAGTATCCTCATCTCCTCTTGCCCAACAAGAATTTCCTATGATAGGACCTTTCGTGTTGTGGTCAGTCTATACTCACTGACACGGAAATAAAAAAACCCTAGGATTAGATTTTATTCACCTTGACCTTGGGGAGGTCTAACGTCATCAGGGTACACTGCCTTAGTCAACATTCTCTGTGCCTATCAGAATACTACCTCAGCTATAGCAATCGATTATCCATCTTTTATCCTAATGATTTAAGAAAACTTAGAATCTAATTTAAAACCATAAACAACTTAGTATTATGCACATAATTTTTAATGAAATTTCTTCCAAGACAATCATTTTCCTAAAATAACAATATTATGGCTAAACTTTAGCATATGTGGCAATAGCTTCCAATTATCCTCTTGGATTACTCTTCCCCTTGGGATCTAGCCCAAGACAAATTTTAACAAGAGTTTATTTTTCGAAACTTCCATTTTCAAAAGTTTGGGCAATCCATTAGTCCTTCCAAGTTTGCTAAAGACCTTCTATAAGCAAACTTTCATGGTAATCTTTTTCTTTTCTCTTAACACAATTATGCAAGTCCTTGTCTAGTGATAATTCACTAGATTCAAAACCCTTGGATATTTTATTACAAAAAGTATTCTAATAATTCCATCTCAAAATTGTTCAAGGAATTAGCATTTTCCATTAGTTTAGTACAAATTGGATTCAAAATTTTCTTCTACTTAAATATTTCTTACTACAAAAATCATAGTCCCTAAATCTAGTTCTTGATAAATCCTACATGATGCAATAAAATCATAAATTATTTTGAAAAGTGCAGTAACTTTCATGCATCCTATTCCTAGTACATCTCGTGTAATCAAATTAATCCTTTGAATTTGTGATTAATAAATTTCCTTTAAGAAATTTTCTATGCATGAGATCATATGGAAAAATCTCTCTTAGAGATGCAATTTTACCAATCTATAAGATGGTGATCTATTTTTCATATTTAATATTTGAAATAATATTAAAATATATGACACTTGGGGATTTACAACGAGCACTTGGTTGCTATTAGTATTATAGCTTCATTTGTAAATCCAATACTTGCCATTCCATTTGCAGTGGTCATACTACCTGCAACTTTATTAATAGTTTATTCTTTCGCAGCCTTCTTAATTTTCCTCTTTGGGCCGTGGTCTTCGATTAAGAAATTCTAGATAGGACTTTGATAATAGGGCTATGGGCCATCTCAATTGGATCGATAGAGATGGTGACAATAGGAATTGAGAAGAAATCGAGTAGAGTCTCGATTCTATAGGGGAATGAAGGTAGAAGAAATGGGATTTGACTTAGAAAGGTGGCATAATATCTTCCTTGTCTTTGCAATAAGAATTATCTCTCTTGCTCTCCTCTCGCCTCTCTCTCTTTCTCTTCTCTCTTGATTCAATAGGAGTCTCTTCCCTCATTTAGGCTAACGTCCTCTATGGCTTCTTATGCCCCATATTTATAATTTAATTGAAGGGAGGGTCTCATGAGGTGTGGTCAAGAAGAGGAGTCCCTTCTGCTGATAGAGGGTATCTTTCCAATCCAGCTATTTGGAGGCATTCAAGATGCAATTTGATGCTGGTGATCAATTCTTTGAGGTCCAAAGAGACTGCTAGAGATACCATGTCTGATTCGCTTGACTTTCAGGTGATCTTGCTTCAATTTGGACCTCTTGTCAAACTGAGAAAAGGGGGAGATTGCTAGAGTCTTTTGTTAATATTGAGAAAGGAGATCTCATGCTTTTTTTTGTCTTTCATTTTTCCAAATTGGGAGGGGAGAAGATGATGGCAATGAATTGCCGAAAAGGGAGGGGAGGGGACATCACAAAATCAACTTGACATCTCCTTCTCTCTATTAAACTTTAAAAAAAAAGCTAAAGGATTTTTCTTTTTTACGTTTTAAATCCTCCTCAAGTCAAGTCTTGACTTGCTTAAGTTATTAAACACATTTATTCTACTCCAGACTTACTAGCCATAACCGTCGTGCACAATTCCCGTGTAGAGGTATTTGCAACCGTATTGATCTCGAAAGGTGGAGAGGTACAAGATATAGATTATTATTTTTGAGATCCCACTTTTGATATTGTAAGTTCTTCAAAAATAATGTATGAAATGTCGAGAAAGTCAAAACATCACATCCTCTTCCCCTTAGAGGAATCGAGATGCCCTCATCTTGAATGAAATTGGGGATATTGTTTACATAGTGATTTTTCGTCAACCCAAGTGGCATCCTCCTTAGGATAATCTTTCCACTAGATGAGATCTAGTTGAAGTTCAAGACTCCTTGAGTTGGCATCACAAGTTGTTGGTCGTTAAGTGCATGATCAGGGTTAGGAACATAGGCTTTCAATAGACTGACATGGAATACATTATGCACTTTCAAGTTGTCAAGGAGCTGCAACTTATAAGCATTAGGTCCTAGACACTTTAGCACCTTATATGGTCCACAGTATCTAGGACTTAGCTTCTTGAATTCTCCTAGAGATAAGGAACTTTTCTTTGGGCGAATTTGAATAAAAATCATGTCACCTTTTTTGAAAATGAATTATTGTCTTCATTGATCAACATATGCTTTTTGTCGGTTCTTGGCAGCTTGAATATCTTACCTTATAGCCTTTACTTGCTTATCCATTTCTTCCAGGATTTGCTTAGATGCCTCTATCCATAGGGTAGGATTAGAAAAACTTATTGGCATAAGACAACCTTGTCCATATAATGCTAGGAAAGGAGTCAATTGAATACTTTGATGATATGATGCATTGTAGGAAAAATCGACTAATGGTAGGTATTGGATCCACCACTTAGGCTCCCTGTTGCAATAAGCTCTAAGTATATCTTCAATATTTTGATTGACCCGCTTCATCTGACCATTAGTTTCGAGATGGTATAAGTAGTTTTGAAGGAGAGCTAAGTTCCTAGAGCTTCAAACTCTTCCAAAAGTTTGATGTGAAGAGATCACTAATGATTCTCTAGGGTAATCCATGTAGTCTAAAAAAGTTTCCTTAATTGGTTTTTACACAAATAAGATGCGTAACTTTTGTCGGCATATCAATGACTATTATAATTGAGTTATATCCTCCTTGTATTGAGGGTAATCTGATTATAAATACCACACTAATGTATTCCCATTTCATTTGAGGGATGTCAAGTGGCTAGAGCTTGCCTAGCAACTTGACAAGTTCAACATTATTTCATTGGCAATTTAGGTATTCAGTAAAATACTTAAGTATATCACCCTTCAGTCTCTCCCAGTAAAAGCTTTTTCTGACTACATTAAGAGTCTTAGCATATCCACCAAGATGACTTGAAAACAAAGAATCGTGAGCTTCCCAGAGTATTTTCTTCTTAAGCTCATGACTTGCAAGAATACATAGCCTCATCTTGAAATAGACAAGCTCCTCATTTATGGAAAAATCTTGATACTTAGACTTGAGTTTTGGATTTATATCCTTAATGGGAATTTCTCCTAGCATTCTTTGATAACTTGGATCCTTCACTACTTCTTCTTTGGCCATTTCTATGATAGGGTTACTAGGCATTGAAATCTCCCAGTAAAAGCTTTTTTTGACTACATTAAGAGTCTTAGCATATCCACCAGGATGACTTGAAAACAAAGAATCGTGAGCTTCCCAGAGTATTTTCTTCTTAAGCTCATGACTTGCAGGAATACATAGCCTCATCTTGAAGTAGACAAGCTCCTCATTTATGGAAAAATCTTGATACTTAGACTTGAGTTTTGGATTTATATCCTTAATGGGAATTTCTCTTAGCATTCTCTGATAACTTGGATCCTTCACTACTTCTTCTTTGGCCATTTCTATGATAGGGTTACTAGGCATTGAAATCACTGTAGCAAGAGTTTTGCCCCTAAAGGGTTTCTCTAGGATTAGAGTATTGAGAAATGATTTACGGCTTAAGGCATTCTCAAGCACACTCTTTACTTGGTCTATATTTGATTTGAAAATTAAATTCCTGCAAAATCTTGATCCATCAGCATTGCCTCATGTTGAGGTCTGGCTAAGTGAAAATCCACTTCAAGCTTTTATGATCAGTGACTCAGGAAAACTTGTTACCAAGTAGTTAATATCTCCATAATTCATTAGGGCCAAAAACGCTTCAAAAAATGCACTTTTGTTAATCACGGGATTAAAGAAAGGGCCAAAGAGAGTTCGCCACGTGTGCAAGAATATGGTATTCTTGTCTCCTCTTTTTTAGAGATAGTGGAGTCCATTTCATGATTCTCTCTTCTTTTTTAGCCAAAACCCCTAAAGTCTGACATGTTTTGGAGTCCCAAAGACGTTATTTACTTACAAATCTGACAAAATACGTAACAGAGATGTGATGAAATTAATAATGAGTTTTTTGAAAGTCGGGAGATCTTTCAATATTGTTTTTGACGCCCAATACATACTCATTTGTATTCTTGGCGCTACTTTTTAGTTCATTCACCCCTCTTTGAGCTTCTTTCTCTGCGCTTTCATTCTTTTCATGGCTTCCTCCAGGCACCCTTCTCGTTTAATACACTCTTGCACAGTCTATAGCCAGGGAGCAGATGGAAATTTTGAGCCCAAAACCTTTGCTGTAAACGATTGGGTTACCATGCTGCCATCTTGCAAGGGCTCTCATAAGGTGAAAAGAAGAAAACGAGATGATATAAAACATCACTGGAAGGGGCGTATCATTGCCTTCAAAATTATGCCCGAAGGCTGGTTTGTCAAGGTGCAACATGTTTACATGGCCAAGGATATGCACTTGCCTCCAAACGAATGTGTTTCCCAACAAACACATTGTAAGTTATTAGTTGAATAACGTATATAATTCTTTTCCATTTATGCAAGTTCTAACAAACGGTTCGTCATTGTAGATATCTTTTCGTCAACAAGTATTGAATGGCAACCTGTGGAAAGCCTAAGTGGGACTTTCCATGCCATTCATAAGGTATTGGCAGACATTATTTATGCCGATCAAACTGTGTCTTTTTTTAGTGAATGCAAGGTTTTTATATATTATGCACAGTATGTGGTTCCCTCTAAAGCGGATAGGTATGGGAATATCGAAGATTTGCCATTGCCAAGTCTTTCATCTCTAAATTGGGAGATTCCTGACAAGGTAATGGTGCAGAGTTTCAAATTCAAAATATCTCAGGATATTAAAAAGTCCATGACAGCTGGAAGGATCTCAAGAAGAATACGTTTATCATGGTTTGTACCCCTCCATATCTTCGTGGCTTGCTTCAAAACAACAAATTTACAAAGAACGAAGGTATCCTGGCTAAGTAGAAACTTTTCGGAAGAGGAGCCTGCCACCCCAGCACTGCGAGAAAAAATGTAACAAGTTGGTAAAAAGGGGTCCCTAAAAAAACCAACAATATGAAAGAGACTTACATTCACTCCATCTATCTTGAGTATCTTTGAATCTATTGTCCTGCAGACATTTGAAAAGCACTCTTTTTCCATAAGTATATGTATGATTTTGTGACTTTGCAATGGTACTTCTTGTTAGAGAGAGTTATATGGTTTTCTAGGATCAACAATATCCTCATATGTGGTGTCCAAGAAGGTAGTCAGAAGCCTGCCAGCACTGCAAATGGAAACATGTAACTAAAATAGATAATCAAATAAAATAAATAATTAACCAAAAAGCAAGTAGTATTCCATTCAACCCACATTCTTCCTTGGCCATGGATACCACTTAGAGAGTTCATGAGGATAATTTCTCTGGTGAGTGTATCCGATGTAATAAAAAAAATTATGGTAGTTGTGATGGAATTAAAAGCTTTGAAAGACATTGTTATATTTGAACCAAATCTAAAAAAAAAATCCATTGATAATAGTGGATCAACAATACACATAATTTTAGAGATTTATTGGCTAAGAGATGCAATCAATGTCCTAAAGCTAATAGCAAAAATAAAGGAGTGTTATTTGCAATCAATAGCACAATTATTCTATATACTAAAATTTTTAAGAGTTAAAATGCCTTACCTTATGCAATAATAAACTACAGAATCTAACAATTAAATATTCTTTTTACAACTAGCATGGACTTGTCCTCATGAGATATGCTAAGATAGTCCTCTTCCTCAGAAGTACAAGAAACATTAATAACCATTTGCCCATACACCTCACCCATTCTCTTATAATTAACAGGTCCAAGTACATCGATTTTTCTCTTGCAAACATCATCCTCGGTACCTTATTCTGCTAATCATATTAAAATCTTTATTCATTAGGGTGATCTTATGAGCATGAGCAGCAACAATGTAATGATAATTCATAAATTCATAAAGTCAACCATGTGAGGATAAGTTGATATGACGCGAGAGCAGCAAAGCCAAATTTTCGCAAGGTCATATTCGCACCGTATCGTGGAGCAGTTCATACGGCGCGAGCGTGGCAAAAAGCATAATGTTTCGTACTATACTTTTCGCTGCATATCATGGATGACTTGATATGGTGCAAGAGTGGCACAACAAAATCTCCGTAGGGGTCCTCCTCCCTCAGTATCATGAAGGAGTAAACATGCACGTGCAAAGTACACCCCCCTTGTAATGACTTATTTTTTGTGAGATCTTAAACCTATAAAAAAATTCAAAAAAATTTCCATGAGTTTATTAGGCTTTGAAAAAATTTTAGAAATTTTTAAAGATTTTTTTGAGCTCATTTGCTATTTTTAAAAATATTTTAAGCAAACAATGGCCTATAAAAGACCCAAAAAATCACAAAAAAAACCCAAAAATAGCATTGCCGATACAACGTGAAGCCAATATTCGCGTTGTATCGGCAATGCTATTTTTGGGTTTTTTTTTTGTGATTTTTTGGGTCTTTTATAGGCAATTTTTTGCTTAAAATATTTTTAAAAATAGCAAATGAGCTCAAAAAAATCTTTAAAAATTTCTAAATTTTTTTCAAAGCCTAATAAACTCATGGAATTTTTTTTGAATTTTTTAAAGCTCTTTTGCTATTTTGAAAATATTTTTAAGCAAAAAAGAGCCTAAAAGAGACCCAAAAAATCACAAAAAAACACCCAAAAATAGCATTGCCGATCCAGCTCTTTTGCTATTTTAAAAATATTTTTAAGCAAAAAAGGGCCTAAAAGAGACCCAAAAAATCACAAAAAAACACCCAAAAATAGCATTGCCGGATCATAGCAAAAGAGCTCAAAAAAAGCTTTAAAAAATTCTAAAATTATTTCAGAGCCTAATAAAGTTATGTAATTTTTTTTTGTGAAATGGAGACTGATTATTTTGATGGTCTTTTTTTGTGAAATTGAGATATATTACATTTGAAAAAAGATATACAAGGATAAAGCATTAATAATGTAGTGATGCTTTCAATTATAAAATCAGTCTGCTTTAGAATCAGAGTTCTGAGAGAAAGAAATAGATTCAAGTCCTTTCTATTTCTTCTTACAAATCAAGGGAATAGATCTTAAGAGATTTGCTAGGATATGATATCATGAGTAGTATCATCCCATGACATCAAGCCACCATTTAGGTATTAAAATCTGATAGTGCTAATAAGAATCACAATTGAAGATATTGAAACTTGAAACCCCATAGTGCTAATCATAGTTGAGGGTATGATGAGAAAAATACTCCCAAGAGCTAATATTAAGTAAGAAGTTGTATCCTTCATATTCTTCGAAGCATCCTGCACACATAAAATCATCTTAGTCCTAAAGTTGATATGATACACAATATCACTAATACTTCTATCTATTACTTGTTTAATTTTTTTATATTTTAAGAGACAAAATTGAATAATAAATATTTTTAATCTATTACTAGGTAAATATTTTTATCTCCCAGAAATCAAAGTACTTCCTTTCTTCTAATTATAATATATTATCCTTGTCTTATCAATTAATCCTTGCTAAAAAGTTGATATTACAACACTGTATAATGAAGATATTCTATTTTCAAGTGTCAAGATCAAAGTGAAAATTTTCACTTTCTATTCTATTAGCTTAAGGATTATCCTTAGTATATCTATCCCCACCAATTTGCATCAACACCATGGGACTCTTTTACCCATTTTCTTATGAATCAAATTGAAGAGATTGAAGAAAAAGCTTGGATTTAGTTGAAACAAAATCTTACAGAATGGATATCTTAGGGGTTGAAGTAAAGATACGGCTTGGATGTCCCAACCTAGTTGGGTTTGCTGAAAACTAACAAGACGATCTCGTCTCATGTCCATGGAGAACCATATCTCTATAGCTCAATCGGCAAGTAAGTGATATTGATCCTCTGTGTAGAGACTCTTTTGATTGTTGATCACCTTCTCAAGATTTTGTGAAAGGAGACGAAGGGAGACCAATGTACGCTGCTGGTAAGAATCGGACGTGATTTTGGTGAGAAATTTTACGACAGAGTAAAATCTACTTTAAGAACTAAGAAACAAAGTGAAGAGGAGAGAACGATGATTCAAATGAATGCAGGCGAAAAAAGAAGCGTGATTTTGGTGGGAAACGTGATAGTAAAATATTCAAAATGAAAGAATAATGGTCGAAAAGTGACCTCTGACATGAGTTAACGTCCTTAGGCATTTAATGGCTAACCTCTTAAATGAATAATAAATTCTCTCATTAATCACGTCTGAATGGCCAAATTTGGAGGGTTCATTATTTTAAAACCTCAACTAATTAGTAACTTAATTATTTTCTTACAAGTGCCATTTTTGAAACGTTTTTGGTCCTAATGTGAAGGTATGAATTACAACAAGTAATTCTAGATCATGTGTGGCATAGTTCCTTTCATGGATCTTTAATTTTCTTGAAGCATAGACTACTAGATATCCTTCTTGCATAAGCATGCATCCCAATGCAAGGGAGCTTGCATCAATTATTACTTCAAACTCCTTGCTCAGGTTAGGTAGCCTTAAAATAGGGGCAGTTACCAAACTATGCTTAAGCTTTTCAAAGCTGGATTGTTTGACATACATCCATATAATGGTGACTTACTTCTTGAGTAGATTAATGAGAGGTGCAATGATCGAGGCATAGTCTTTAATGAAGACTCTATACCAACGTGTTAGCCCTAGAAAGCTTAGCACTTCTTTGACTCTTATTGGAGGTGGCCAATCTTGTATGTCATTGAGCTTGGCTGCCATGATGCTGACATTACAAACCCTAGATATTCGACCTCCTTTTTGAAGGAGCACATTTCTTCTTTTTAGCATTCAACTTGTGAGTTCTCATTATTTCAAGAACTATTCACACCTGTGGTTCATGGCCTTCTTCATTCTTGGAATATGTTAAGATATTATCGAAGAAGACAATGAAACATAATGATCATACCATATGTTAAAGGCAGTTTTAGGGATGTATTCCTCCTTGATTCTTATTTGATAGTAGCTTGATCTAAGGTCCATCTTTGAAAATATCTTTGCTCCCTCGAGTCAATCAAGCAACTCGTCTATCTTGGGGATTGGATATTTATTTTTCACTATCACATGGTTCAATCCACAGTAATTAGTATAAAGGCGGAGTATTCCATCTTTCTTTTTCCAAAATAGTACTGGAGCTCCCCACGGTGGATTACTTAGATGGATGTATCCTTGGTTTAGTAACTATTTGAGTTGTTCTTTTAGTTCAATGGCTTCAGAAATTGACATTCGTAGGGTGGCTTGGCTACAAGGACAATGCTTGATCTCATGATTTGCCTCTCTTATTAGTGGAAGCTCTCTTAAGTTTGTCTTCCAAAAAAATATCTGCATAAACTCCAAGATGGTTGGTCATTGGCTTCACTATCTTCCTCGACCTTGTTGAGTTTAATTCGATAGATGGGTAATCCCTTATTCAAACCTTTCACTATTCATGAAGCTTTAGCCAGTTGAACTTTAGGCTTTCTCACTTTTCCTGAGTGGTTACTTGTTTCCCTTCTAGGTTTTGAAATGCAATTTGACCCTTTTTGCAATGGATATGGGTGTTGTTTGGAATTAGCCAATCCATACCCAGCAGACATTCATAAGCCTCAAGTTTCATAATCCAGAAACTCGTTTTGGAAGAATTGTCACCCAGACAAATTCTACCTTGTTAGTCTATTCTATTGAAAGAACTTCTTTACCATTTGCTAACTCCATAAGCAGTCTAGATGCAAGAATAGTGTTTATGCTAGCTTTTTTGCACATCTTGGTGATATGAAAGAATGGGTACTTCCATAGTCAATTAAAATTTAGAAGGGTTTACCTTGATAATTTGCTAGTGTTTGGATCGCTGAGAATTGGTGATTTGGACCCTTCTTATTGAGGGTGGAGTGTACTCTTGCTCTTTCCATATCACTTTCCATCATAGGATCTTTATCATAATCATTGATCTCCTTTACAATTACTCCAACAACTTCACCCCTACTAGTAACTTGGTTCTTCCCTCGAAACTGCCCTTGGTAGTTGTTTGGGCCAAGCTTTGGGCATTGTCTCTTAAAGTGTCCTGGATCCTTACAATAAAAGCACCTTGGAGCCTAATTGTCTTTTCCTATGGGTACAAATTTTCCCATTGCATTTGACTTGGCTCTCTTTGCCCTGTTTGGCTAATATTTCCCTTGGGATCTTTTTGCATAAACTTGGGAGTTGCTCTTATTTTGATGGTTTTTGTTTCAAATTTTTGCATTTCTTGACTTTTCCTCCATCTCTTGAACTATTGGGACCACTCGAATCAATGCATCATGTAAATCTGATGGTCGCATTGACTCAAGATGTGTATTCAAAGGTGGATACAGACCATTGCAAAATTTAGATACTTGTTGTGAAATATCCATCATTGGTGCATATTTTCGAAGTGTTATGAACTTGGAGTAATAAGCTTCTGGGCTTAGACTTAGCTGCTTCAAATTGAAAAATTCATTCATCTTCTAGGCCTAATACATGGGTGGAAGGTATCTTCCACACACCACATCCTTAAGCATGTCCTAAGTAATAGCAGTTTTGGACACTCCTTAGTCCTTGCACCACTATTTCCACCAAAGACGGGCATCCCTTGCTGTCAATTTCAATCTTGCGATCATTGCTTGATTTGAGGGTGCCATCCCTGCAGCAATGAAGTAATTCTATAGATTCTATTGATTTTTTGCCTTGGTTGGAGTATCCTTTCCCTTACCATCGAATTTCAGTGGCTTGTATTGCTTGAGAAGAAATTTCTTCTTTTGAGCTTCTGTGCTATTAAGGTTCAAAGTAACATCCTAGGAATTTAAACAAATTTCATGATCAAATTTTTCTATGGTAATAATATTCAAGAAAGATGTTAACTTGCTTAATGTGACCTCATTAAATTTGGAAGGGAAGTATGTATTATTGTCTTCCTAATAATGATTTGGGTTTGTAAATTGAAAATAGAGTTTTGCTTACAACTAGAAATTGTTTCTATCTTTCCCATGGGTCTTGGGTAACTCAACAGATCTTATTGGCTAGAGTTGCGATGTGTACATCCATATTTTGGTATTTAGTGGGAAGGTCTAAATATCCTTCTCTATAATAGATATGACAAGGGTTACTCTCTAGAATAGCAATTCTATTGATCTAGATAAACTTAGTTAGTTCTTCATATATGTAATGATTTTGGATCTAGTAAGCCATTAATAAGAAGAATGGGATTCTATTCAAAGTTATTGAAGAGAAATAGTTCAACGAGCTTTAAGCTCTTTTTCCATTGGATTCACCTAAGGTTTGATCTTGATATGGTCGAGACAATCAGCCTCAACATATCAATCTGTTCCATATTTTCCCAAACGCCATTTTGGATAGGAGGGATAAGGAATGTACATTCTCTAAAATAGTCATAGAATTATTTTGCCATTCATACTCCAACAAATGCATGGAAAATATGCATATGACCTGAAATATAAGGGATTTCTTTCTATCTTTGTTACTTGAAATAAATTGCTATTAGTTTGTAATAATCCTATTCCCACTAGGGCTTAACAAATTAAACTTCTTAAAATTTTATGGAATTTTGCAACAAAACGAATGGTATTTTTTAAATTATTATTGGTTGCTAAGGTGACAATCGGTTTTGATTACAACATGTGGACAAAAGTAATTCCTTATGTCAATATGAAGGGAATATATTATTCGAGTAGCTTAAAGGCTTATATTATTATTGGAAGAGGATTCCCTATTACAATCTCGGCATAGCACTATGATACATCCGTTAAATAATAATTAGGGTTTTGTGAATGAATATCTAGAAATCTATAATTTAGGGGAAGATCAAGTAATCCATCTGTTTTGTAGTTGCGGCAACTAGAGTGACCTACAACCATCACTCAATCAGTGGATATAACCTTTGTGACCTCCTCGTAGATGTACTGATTTAATTTGACTTGTCATTCTCTGGTAAACATCTTCATGTTTACTCTAGCCTCATAGAATAGGTAAATCTTGGCAACCTTAAGGGTTTCCATCCATTTTAGTCTCTTTAAATTGTTTTGAAGGTAAGTGAGATGGTTTGCATCAATGTAATAGTACCCTCCACTTAACATCCATTGTCTTTCACAATACAAGGGCGAAGGATTGTATATTTGGTCTAATATCTGTATCATATGGGTTCTCCAATTGAAACTAAATGAGTGCATGGCTAATATAAACATGACTTGGAAAATCAATAATCGTCCCCAAGGTTAGTCCCTCTGCTAGAAATCAAGAATGTATATTAATAAAGAGAAAAATTCACAACTTAAGGAAAATATATCTTATGTTGTAGTTAAATCTTTACTAGTTTTTATACTTGTGCCGTATCCTATATTAAGTAGGCTTTGATAGCAATTGTGACGTGTTTGCCCAAGTTACTTTCTCATTACCACATTCTTAGTAGCCCATCAAGAGATATTCTAGACAACGCCATTCGGGCCTCTGTAGAATACCTTGGAATTTGTTGTTCAGATCCTCTTGAGTCTACCATGTAGTGGAAGTTTTCGACCCCCAGGCCAATGAGTCTTAGGTCTGGACCCATTCGGGACCCATCCACCCACTTCCCTCAATAGAGTATTTTTTATTGCCTATTACCTACCACTTTAGGTTTGACATATAAAAATAGCTTATTTGATTATCTCATGGTACAAATTCACTACACATCTTTATTTCATGACACAAAAACAGGGTAAAGCAATTCTTTCTCAAAGAGTTCCTTTAAGAAAATATGTTTTTACAATGTTTCATATCCTGATAGGACATAATATCAATCTGAATGTATTATTCCCACCAACTTCAGTCCCTAGAATAGTATTGGAAATTTTAGCGTACTATTTGGGTTTGATAGGTAATTGACAGTTTGTAAGAGTCTAAGAAATATGTGGCCAAAGCCTCCTAGTATCCTCATCTCCTCCTACCCAACTAGAATCCAATACGAGAGGACCTTTTGCATTGTGGTCGGTCCATACTCACTGACATAGAAACATAAAACCCCTTGGAGTAGGTTTTATTCATGTTGACCTTGGGAAGGTCTAGTATCATCAGTGAACACTGCTTGAGTCAATGTTCTATGCCTATTGGAATAGTGCCTTAGTCGACAATCTATACCTAATTATCCATATTTTATCTTGATAATTTAAGAAAAATCAAAATCTAATTTATAGCCACAAACGACTTAGAATTGTAATGAATTTTCTTCCAAGACAATCCTTTTCCTAGAATAACAATATCATGGCTAAACTTTAGCGTAAATGGCAATAGCTTCCAATAATCTTCTCATATTACTTTTTCCCTTGGGATCTAGCCCAAGACAAATTTTAACAAGAGTTTTTTTTTCAAAGTTTCTAACTTCGAAAGTTTGGATAACCCATCAGTCCTTCCAAGATTGCTCAAGGACTTCTATAAGCAAACTTTTGTGATGCTCTTTTTCTTTTCTCTTAATGGAATTCTTTAGGTCCTTATCTAGTGATGATTCACTAGATTCAAAACCCTAGGATATTTTGTTATGGAAAGTATTCTAATGATTCCATCTCAAGATTGTTCAAGGAATTAGCATTTGTATTTATCGATCGAAGGTTCCATCATTTCAGTACAAATTGGATTTTAAAAAAAATTCCACTTAAATATTTCTTACTACAAAAATTGTAGTCCCTAAATCTAGTTCTTGGTAAATCCTACTTGATGCAATAAAATCATAAATTCTTTTGAGTAGTGTGGTAACTTCCCTGCATTTGAATCCTACTACATCTCATGTAATCAAATTAATCATTTGAATTTGTAATTAAGAATTTTTATTTAATAATTTTCTATGCATGAGATCATATGGAGAAATCCTACTTTTACGAATGCAATTTTACCTATCTCTGAGATGACGATCTATTTGCCATATTTAATATTTAAAATAATAGTCAGATATGGCACTTCAGGATCTATGGTGAGCACTTGGCTATTGGTATTCACAGCTTTGTTTGTAATTCCGGTACTTGCCATTCCGTTTGTAGTGGTTATACCCACAACATTATTAACAACTCCTTTCACAGCCTTTATAATTTTTATATTCTTTGGGCCATGTTCTTTGATCAAGAAATTGCAAAGAAGACTTCCATAATAGAGCTATGGGTCATCTCATTTGGATCGTTAGAGATGGTGACAAGAGGAATCGAGAAGAAATTGAGTAGAGTCTCGTTTCTATAGGGGAATGAAGGTAGAAGAGACAAGATTCAACTTAGAAAGGCGGCAGAGAATCCCCCTTGTCTTTGCAATAAGAATTATATCTATCACTCTCCTCTCGCCTCTCTCTCTTGCTCTTCTCTCTTGATTCGAGAAGAGTCTCTTCCCTCATTCAGGCTAATGTCCTTAATGGCTTCTCATGCCCCATATTTATAATTTAATTGAAGGGGGGGGGGGGGGGGGTCTCTCATGAGTTGTGGCCAAGAAGAGGAGTTCTTGATGGGGGATATCTTGCCAATCCAGCTATCTGGAAGCATTTGAGATGCAATTTGCCTAGTGATCTATTCTTTGAGATCCAAAGAGGCCGCCAAAGACGCCAAGAGTGATTTGCTTGGCTTTCACATGATCTTGCTTCAATCTCGGCCTCTTGTTGAACTGAGAAAAGGAGGAAGTTGTTGAGTCTTTTGTTGAGATTGAGAAGGGAGATCTCATGATTTTTTTTTTCTATCTTTCAATTTCCCAAATAAGGAGGCGAGAAGATGTTGGCGATGAATTGCCAAAAAGGAAGGGAAGGGGGCGATGCAAGTGACTCGACGTCTTATCTCCATTAAGCTTTTAAAAAAATCTTAAAGCATTTTCTTTTTTATGCTTTAATCGTCCTCAAGTCAAGTCTTGGTTTGCTTGACTTGCTTAAGTTATTAAATGTGTTTAGTCTACTCTAGATTTACTAGCCATAACCATCGTGCACATGGCAGTTCTCGTGTGAGGTATTCATAGTCATATCGATCTCGAAAGGTGTCGAGTACGAGATATAGATTATTTTATTCGAGATCCCACTTTTGATAGTCTAAGATTTTCAAAATTAATGCACGAGAACTTAGGAAAGTCAAAACATCACATAACCAATAATTGATACTTTGGTTTCTAAAAGGAAACAATCAATTATTATAGAAGTCGCATATTCTAGAGGTTAAGAATATGTCAAACCCTCATGATATAGTAGAAAGTCATGTAGTGTTAATCCATGTTCAAATAATTGAAGGGATAAACAAAAGAGGATTGAAATTGCTAAGAAGAATAAGGCTATGGTAGGTAGCCTAGATATCATGAAAAATATGGACTCCAAAAGGGACTTTTAAAGTACGTTAGTGATGTTTCAAATTATAGGAGGTTTGAGGTGGATCAATGGGAGAGGAGGTGGTATGCACATTATATCCACTTCATTTCCCCCCCTAGACTCACCATAAGTAGGCTTATCATCCTATCTCCACTTTACCCCCCAACTTTCACCTCTCATTGCAGGATCCCCATGTTAGGGAGCTCCACTAACTGTTCAAAAAGTGTTGAATAAAATTTGTAAATTCCCAAGCACCTTCTTTTTCCTCCAAAATCTCATTTTGTATTCTATAACAGTTTCTTCTTTAGATATTCTCCCTTCTCTACTCCATAAATCTTTCTTTTCATAGCCATAGCTACATAGTCACCTTTGTAGTTTGGTGCTATAACCACCATTCATCCCTTTATTATAATCAAGTGCTATCTCATTCCTTCCAAAGCTCTAGGCATCTTCTTCTTAAATATAGTTGAATGGCATCTGCAAATCATCAACGATGTCATCAAGATTCCATCTATGTTATTTATACCTGAATTATGACGAATGAGCATGGACAACCAATAAGAGTAAGGTTGTCAAAGAATTTGTGGGTTTACATCTAGCCAAGAGGCTCATGTCCACTCATCAAGGTCTTCAACAATGGGTTGGAGACCATTGACAAACCATTGATGCCTAGTCCTCGAGACAAGATGTTTGTCTAATTGCCATTTATGTTTCCTATTAGGGCTCATTCTCTAGGTTATTGATGGGTGCTTATATTAATGTTATAGAAACAAGGTGGTTCTCTTTGAGAAATTACCCTAGTCACTTTGAGTAAACCGGCCCACTTTTAGACTTGTTGTTTTGAGAGCTAATTGATTCAACCCAAGTTTATTTTTCTCTCTAAATTTTCTATTTCTTTTTAACAAAAAACTTGAGACATCACTTGCTTTTTGTAATCTAAGTAGTGTTACGAGCTCTTCTTGGAAACAAAACAATGATGCTCCAATGCATGCTCATGCACACTATTTAGGGTTAGTACCCTTCATATAGTTTCTCTTGTTTTTCAATCTCAATGCTCATGTCTTAATTTTTGAACATCAATTGATGATGTTTGCTCATTACTCACCTCTAGTCTTAATTATGATTCTGCCTTTTGTTGTGAGACTCTCTTTGTTATACAAGTCACAAATGATCATGCTCTATTCAATCCTCCTCATCAACCAATCCAATAAGACAAAAGTGTCAAGCACATCCATCAAGTCTCACAACAAAAGGTAAAATCATCATTAAGACTAGAGGTGAGTAATGAGCAAACATCGTCAATTGATGTTCAAAAATGAAGACATGAGCATTGAGATGGAAAAACAAGAGAAAATATATGAAGGATACTAACCCTAAATAGTGTTACAAGCTCTTCTTGGAAACAAAACAATGATGCTCCAATGCATGCTCATGCACACTATTTAGGGTTAGTATCCTTCATATACTCTCCCTTGTTTTTCCATCTCAATGCTCATGTCTTCATTTTTGAACATCAATTGATGATGTTTGCTCATTACTCACCTCTAGTCTTAATGATGATTCTGCCTTTTTTTGTGAGACTCTCTTTGTTATACAAGTCACAAATGATCATGCTCTATTCTATCCTCCTTTGATGGATGTGCTTGACACTTTGTCTTGTTGGAATGGTTGATGAGGAGGAGGGAATTCCTTCTTGATCCAATTTCTCTATTTCTCTATGTGCTCTAAAGTTCATGAGATGCATTCTTTTGGCTTGTTTCTATCAACTTGGTCATTGCTTCCTTATCTTAATTGTCCCTTCTTTATCGTTGCACAAACATAGGGAGGACATTGACCATGTGCATTGTCATTTGTGCCTCTAGTATGATGCATCTATGATTTTTTCATTACATTTCCTTGTGTTTCTCATTATTGTATATATACACTTATGTGCAAGATGACAATGATGCATGAGATAACCTATGTGTTTGCTATGATGATTTCTTTTGTATAGTGATGTTCTTTAAGTCTTATATGCTATCATTTTCCTTTGGGTGCATGTTTGTTGTTGTCTATATATGTGCATTTACTAACTGCTTGAATGGGGCAAAGATACCAAATTCTCCATCACCAATTGCTAGTGATGATGATGGTCCAATGCAAAAAATATTTCCATCTACCATGGCACAATCCACCTACTATTATTGCATTTGAAGCTTGTATTGATGTTGGCCCTTTATTTCTTCTATTCATATGATATTTTACTAAGTGAGATTTTATATACTTTTGTTTGTTTTCCTTATATTCCCTTTTGTGTAATGTTTCCTTGGAAAATCCTCATTTCTTGTGTTACCAATAATTTTCCATTAATGCTATCCATTATCACAATTTATCATGGTATCCCTTGCCCCAACATGACACTTTTGCCCAAGAAAAATCTATCATAGTCTTATCATGGCGGACCATGGTTACTTTTACTACAAATATTACTCGGGTGTAGGTTGATAGAAAGAGATATTGTCATGTCACAATTTCAAAATATGTTATTGTGTTTCTTTTTTCCTCAATAATTTTTAGTCTTTTGGAGGTTGAGAAAAAGAGGTATTTCCATCATACATTATTTAAAATATATGATTATGTTGTTTTAATTTATGTTTATAATAGCCTACTCTAAATAGTTTTTCAATAAGGGTTCAACTCCCTATAGATCACTTTCTAAAATTTTACTTTGTTACATAATCAAGTAAAGTAACTAACTCAAATTTTGGTCTCTCTTAGTTTAGTCAACTTGTTAATTTCTTTGAATTTGCTACAATATTAAATTAATTAACTCACTCTTGTTTTAATCTCCCTTAATCTATATAAAGCACACTCATGCGCATGCCCTCCCCATTGTTCCATCTCTAGTATATATCTGAGGCCCTCTCTAGACTTTACTAGTCGAAAGATTTGCTACATTACATACCTCACTTTGTTGTTGTATTTGTTCATAGAGGACATCAATGAGATAACATTTGTCCTCAATGCTCTAGAAAATCATGAGCTTTTAACAATGCAAACCTTGACTAACCTAAACATATGCCTAAACTAGCTAAGTCTGTTGTTAAAGTGGTCCAATCTCGTGAGCTAGTAATCATGTCCTTGTCACATTGTCATTTCTTGTTAAAGTGTTCCAATCTCGTGAGAAATGGTTTGATCAGTTCTTTTTAATAAAGGCTTGAGCACACCTTGTCATGTTGATATCTTATATAATTTTACACATTTCTTTTTGCATTCCAAAATTTATGAGGCAAGCAAATCAACCAATACTTATTGATTGCATCTCGAAGTGTTTCTGATGCAATTGTGTGGAAGGACCTTGTGTGCATAGTGTCCATGGTTGATGCATTTATTGTCACACAACTATATGAAATTGGCCTCTAATAAAAGTTTTTTGATATGTACCAATACTAAGTTTTGAAGCTTGGATCTAGAAAAACCTTGCTAAACTTAGTCACTTTATCATTTTCCACTCACTTTTACACCCTAATTACTACTTTCTTACTAGTGACCTTGTATTTCCTTTAAGATGTATAGCACGTTAACGTTTGAAAACATTAAGAATCTTCTATTCGCAAGGTATTTATGCTATGCATGGATGGCATAGAGCCCCTCGAAAGAATTGAAGGTCCATATTGTGATTGTTGCAAAAAGCTCTATGCCGCAAACCAAACATCCACACTTCAAGTAATTGTTACACTAGAACGAGACAACTACAAATGTCATTGTGAGCAGTGTCCACATTGACAAGCTCCTCCAATTGTATTGTTCATGCAATTGTTGTAAGAAGTTGGGAATAGTTAGGATGTTAATAATATGCCATGTCACACAGACATTGGTATATAAGGAGAGAAGTTGTAATTTTTCACATCTTTTGACAAATCAATACATTTACAATCTTTCTCTCCCTTCTTGCTCTAAGCTTCCATGGCTTCTTCATCTTTCCTGTCTTTCTCTCTCCAAATCTAGTCTTTCTCTCTCCTCGTCACTCTTATTCTCTCTCTCCCTGCAGTCTTTCTCTCTCCTCTGCAGTTTTTCTCTCTCCTCTTTCTCTCTCCTTGGTTCTCTCTCTGACAAGTGGTATCAGAGCTTCAGTCTTTGATCCATTGTTTTCTTCCATTTTCACTCCTATTTTCCTATTTCAAAACCAATTTCAAACAAAAATGGTACAAGACAGTGACTAGTGGAGTGCTGCAGGACAACTACAGTTAGCAAGTGACTACATCTGGAGATATCCAAGGTCAGATATGGCGGATAAGGGCTTAAATGGTTGGACGTCACCAAATTTTATGCAAAATTGAAGGTAACTAGGGTAAAGGATGGTTAACCGGGCTTAGTTTGAGAACAAACTGTGGTTACTTTGAAAAGAGGGGTTTCTCTTTCCCCTTTCCTAGAAATTCCTGTAGGTTCCATGGAAGTTCAGCCCCAAGATCTGTTCATATCTCTCTCATCTCTGATCTTCTTGACCAAAAACCACCTGGAATAGAACCTATTCATCAGGAGCTTCAAATTGAGCACAAGATTGCTCAAGATTGGGCATCATTCAGGCCAAGAAACAGCCCCGAAAATTGCGGCGCAATTTTCGGGCTGATTCTAGCCTTGCCCCTGCTCAGCCTGCTTCATCTCCAGCTCTTGACATTCTTCCTGATCCTTGGCAAGAGAAATCTTCAGCAAGAAGGGAAGATTCAGCTCCATTCATGATTCCTCAGCTTCTCTTGAACCCTAGGTGAACAGTCCATGGGCAGCCATGAAAGCTTCAGCCCAAGCTTCCATTTCTTGACAATTTCTTGAAGATTCTTCATCCTTTTGGCCCGTGGAATCATTTCAACAAGGATTCTTCAACAAATTGCAAGGATTAAGCACGGGATGGCTAAAGATTGAGGATCAAGAGCTTCTATGGAGCAAAAATTTAGGGAAAACGGATTTAATGTTTCAATTTCAAGCATTTGAAGCTTCAAGATTGATCTCAACCATCAGATATGCAAGCCTTATGGATTATTTTGCTAACATTGGACAACCGGGAGCCCTAACAAGTAATTGGCAAGTCATTTTCAGCCATATCAAGGTATTTCTCTTCAATTTTTAATCTCTCTCATTAATCCAATTGCTGAGCTTAAGCCATTTGACTGAGAGATTAAAGAATTGAACATTTTCATCAAATTCTCAGCCAACCTTTTCTTGAATTCATCTATTCATGAATGCAATGCTTGCCTAATGCATATTAGCTTCAATCAGTGAATTAAAGGCCTCAATCTGAGATTTCAGCATAACACTTGAATCTTATTGACTGAATACATTGATTGGTGCCTTTGTTTACTCTAATCCATTTGATTGGTTGATTCTCTTTTGCCTAAATTTGAAAATTGTAAAAGGGTAAGTACTAGCAATCAGTGAGTCACTGAATTGCATAGGTAAAACCCTTCTCCCATCTCAAGTTTTCTTATCTCAATCAATTGCATCTCATGAAAGGCTGAATGGATATTTTTGAATTGCATATCATGCTGATTGCTTAGCACACTAGCCTCTACCATGTTGATATTCCCACCGAGGAAAAAGGTGGATGCCGGGGAGATAGTGGGATAAAAGAGAGGTGACCCTCCCTCACTATCGAAGATCCCGAAGGGGTGCAACCAACCAACCCAGGGGGAACTTTGCCCACCTCCCGGTGATTCGAAGCCCGTGTAAGGAGCCTGTCCTGCCGTTTTATCCCTCACATAGGTACAACGAGTGGAGGATTGAAGATTGAAGACTTTCCAACGACTCAAGTACCTACTGGACTAAAACAGGGTAAAACAGGGAATTTACAGGTGGATACAGGTACACTTTTCATTACTGAAGCACAGGTGCAAGTACTACAGGGTACCCACAGGTCCTATATACCCCTTTGCAGGTTTGGTAGCCATTTGAGGTTACTCTCTTGCATTACAGGGGCAAAACAGGGCACTTACAGGTCTAAACAGGGTGCAGGACTGGACAGTTCAGACTCTGAAATTCAGTTACAGAATTTTCTGTCCTAAACCTGTTATAGTGTGCTATAGCTCATCTCGAAGAGGCATTGTTAGCTTCGATTCGCACAAAAAATTTCTGCAATCGGAGTTTTCTAGCCAAAGTTATAGCCGTTTTACTGACAGGGGGTACTGCATGACTGCACTAGTATAGCATGACATAAAGGCAAAAATAAGGTCCAAGAGAATTATGCACAGCAAATCAGGGATTCCATGATGGAAAGTACACTTCAAGAGAACCCTGAAGAGTTTCAACAACAAGGAGAAATTAGTATACTCAATGATACTTTGTGTGCTCATGAACTAAGGCATAGAGAGCGACATGAGGCCATGTTGTCAAGAATGGATCAGATGGTTCAATCTACTGATCAAACCAAGGCTCTTATGGAAAAGTTAGTATTATCCAATGACCAACTCTCGGCACAAATCTCTAAACTCATACAATTGCAAGTGGCATCAAAAGAAGTTAATGAGAAGGATTGTTCAAACAGTGACCCTTCAGTCCCACTTCAGCCATCCAACCAAAATGGTCATGGAGATGGGATCATTGGAAGAAGAGGCATACCAAATAGTCAGTATGAAGTAGGAGAAGCTTCACAAAGGTATGATGACTATTTGGGCAGTTTGAATGGAGCCAATACTCAAGCTTTTGGACTGCATACTCAGAATTCCAGGGGTGCCTTACCAACAAGAAAATTACATGGTAATTCTCAGCCACCTGTTGGAAGATTTCAGTCTCAATTTGGGGGTTCTGTACTTAGAAATCCTGAACAGCCAGTTTTGGAACATCAGCCCTTTCATGATAGAGAATTCAAGGACAAAATTGTTTTATCCAAATTCAATGGCCAGTCATCTTCACCATCAGAATTAGAGGAATGGACCTCTAAGATGGAGTCTTATTTTGACATATTTCCTAAAACTGATGATATGAAGATACACTTTGCCTCCTTGCACTTAGAAGGATTTGCCCACACTTGGTGGAGGTATATCAAGAAAGAGAATGTACTTATTGAGAATTGGGAAGCTTTCAAGGCACTTATGGCTGAAGTCTTTGTTTCACCTCTTGAAAAAGAGAAGTTAGAACGAAGATGGTATGGTTTGGAACAAAGGGGCCTAAGTGTAAGAGAATATACAAACCAATTCCTCAACTTGACCATGTATGTGGAAAACATCAGTGATGAGGCCAAGTTACACAAGTTTATGTATGGTTTAGAACCATCCTTGTCAGCTGATGTTATGGCGCAGAATCCTACTTCACTTTTCAAGGCTATTGAGGTTGTAGAGCGCTATGGAAGAAAGTATAGGAAAGAGTCTTCATTTCAGCCAAGTTATGGACAGCCAAGGACTGCTTTAAAGCAAGGGCAAGTTGGTAACATTTATGGCAGCAATCATATGCCTAGCAGGAGCTTACGAGTACCAACTTATCCTCCATTTAATGCTTCTAGTCTTCAAAGCAATTTCAGGACAGCAAACAGTCCAAAGGCTGAATTTAAGCAGGGTGACAATAAGCCTAAGTCCACTTCAGCTAATACAAATTCCAAAAATATTCCCATGGATCTTTATAACGAAAGAAAGGACAAAGGCTTATGCTTCAAGTGTGGAGAAAAGTATACTCTTGACCATGCTTCAAAGTGTGTATACAAAAATGCCAAGCCAAAGTTTCAGAGTATGCTAGTTCTTGAGGACTTTGAAAATGACATAGATGAAGCTAATGCAGTCACAATCAATGCTGAAAATGAAGATTTCGAGGATGATGGTGGACAGGAGTACTTTTATGATCCATCTGACTCTTTTCCTTTTGATCCAGGCGGTGATATTCCATTTGATCCTGGTGGATTTTGTAATGAATTGCCTACTGCCACTAATTGTTCTATCTCTATGGATGCTTGGACGGGATCTAAGAGCCCTAATACACTTCGTATGAAGGGAAGCATATGTGGAAAGCCAGTGTTCATCTTGATAGATAGTGGCAGTACTCACAGTTTTGTCAATAAATCTATTATGTATAAGTTCAATTGTGTTCCCACCGACTTACAGCAGCCCATTCGAGTACAAGTGGCTAATGGTGAAGAGGAAACCAGCACACAAATTTGCCCACAGGTTTCTTTGCAGATGGCTGAAAATTTTGAAGTCAAAGTAAACCTGATCACTTTGGAAATGGGGCCCATAGATATTGTACTTGGTTGTGATTGGTTGATGACCTTAGGCAGGATTACTATGGATTTCTCACAGTTATATATGGAGTTTTTCTCCAATGGACAGCTCATCCGTTTACAGGGAATCCCTAGTAGATCTGATTTTCAGCTTATCACCATTCAACAACTCAAGAAAGAGTACAAGAAGTGCTCACAGATATTTGTATTGCATTTGAACAAAGAAACATAGGATCAGCCCAATAATTCAGCAAACCATCCAGCCTTGACAGCTCTTCTTGAGGAGTATAGAGATTTATTTGAAGTACCTACTTCATTGCCTCCTAAGAGAGCGGTGGATCACCCCATTGATTTGGAACCCAACTCAAAGACAATCAATAAGCCACCTTACAGACTATCAAAATGTGAACGAGAGGAAGTAGCCAAGCAAATCAAAGAGCTTCTTGAAATGGGATTCATTGAACCAAGTTCTTCACCTTATGCATCCCCAGTCCTGTTAGTCAAAAAGAAAGATGGATCTTTCAGAATGTGCATTGACTACAGGGATCTCAATAAGATAACAGTGAAGAACATGTATCCTATACCCAGGATAGATGATTTGCTTGATGAGCTTAAGGGGGCTCGATTCTTCACGAAGATTGATTTGAGATCAGGATATCATCAGATTTGCATGAGAGAGGGTGATGAAGTCAAGACTGCTTTTAGGACTGATCGTGGGCTCTACCATTTCTTGGTGATGCCATTCGGCCTTACAAACGCTCCAACTACCTTTCAAAGCCTGATGAATAAGATTCTGCAACCTTTCCTCTTTCAGTTTGTCCTAGTGTTCTTTGACGACATTTTGATCTATAGCAAGACTTTACAGGATCATTTGTCACATATGAGGAAGGTTTTTGATGTGTTGAGACATCATAGCCTTTTTGCTAAGGAGAAGAAGTATTCGTTCATGCAGACTGAAGTGGAATACTTGGGACATATAGTCAGTGAAAAAGGAATACAGGCTGATCCCAAGAAGGTGCAATGCATAAAAGATTGGCCAACGCCTACTACTACTACCTCTCTTAGAGGATTTCTTGGTCTATCTTCATTCTATCGCAGATTTATAAAGCATTATGCGGCAATTGCAGCCCCTTTCATTGACAGGTTGAAGAAAGAGGCTTTCTTTTGGGATGCTCTTGTAGATAGTAGCTTCAACCAGTTAAAGGAATTACTTACTTCTACTCCTATTCTTGTATGCCCGGATTTCTCCAAAGAGTTTACTATACAGTGTGATGCTAGTGGCCGTGGCATTGGGGCTATTTTGCTTCAGGAGCATGGAGTAATTGCATTTGAAAGCCGTAAGCTTACAAATAAGGAGATGGCCATGAATGTTTATGACCAGGAAATGTTGGCTATCCTGCATGCAATCAAGAAATGGCACCATTACTTATATGGCATCCGATTCAGAGTACATAGTGATCATCGGGTACTCAAGTATTTCCTTACTCAGTCAAATCTCACTCCAAAGCAACGACGATGGGTAGCAACATTACAAAATTATGACTTTGACATCACTCATACAAGGGGCAAAGATAACATAGTGGCTGATTCTCTTTCTCGTATGTGGGCCTGCAAAGTGTCAGCCATGACAGAATTACATAGTGATCGGATTGAAGAACTACAAGAGGCATATCTCTTAGATGAGGAATTCAGCCAAATCTTTCAGAAATTACAGCAAGGTCTTATGGAAGAAAACTCGCATTACCAGCTTAAAAATGGTCTTATTTGGTGGAAGGCCAAGATTGTTATTCCCTCTACTTCTTCTTTCAAGCGGAAAATTATGGAGGAGTTACATTCTTCCCCTTTAGCTGGACATCTGGGAGTTTTCAAGACTTATGACAGGATCAGCAAGAGCTTTTATTGGAAAGGACTGTGGAAAGATGTCAAGGACTTCGTTATGAAGTGTATGCCTTGTCAGCAAAATAAGGATAGGACCCATAAGCCAGGAGGTTTGTTGCAGCCATTGCCTATTCCTACGGGTAAATGGACTCATATTACTATGGACTTTATCACTGGCTTACCTACTACCAAGAAGGGGTGGAATAGTATTTATGTGGTGGTTGACAGACTCATTAAAGCAGCTCATTTTATCCCAACAAAAATTCAGTTTACTGCTTCTCAAGTGGCCAACCAGTTTATGGAGCATATTTTCATATTACATGGATTACCGCAGGTGATTGTCCATGATAGAGACTCAAAGTTTATGAGTAACTTTTTGCAAGCGGTATTTACATCTATGGGTACTAAGTTGGCTCCATCTACGGCTTATCATCCCCAAACTGATGGACAGACAGAGAGAGTTAATAAATGGTTGGAGACTTATCTTCGCCATTTTCGCTATGATGTCCAAACCTCATGGGATTCTTGGTTACACCTGGCTGAGTTTGCTTATAACAATTCCACTCATGCGAGCATAGGAGTTTCACCCTTTGAGGCTTTGTATGGTTACAAGGTGCCCTTACCCACAGTCATTTTTAATGAAAAGATCAGCCCTCATGGGAAGGAAGAGTTGGAAAGAATGCAGACCCTTCTTCAGCAATGCAAGGTGAATCTAAGAAAGGCTCAAGATCAGATGAAGATGTATACTGATGAGAAGAGGAGGCCTTTAGAGTTCCAGGAGGGAGAGCTGGTTTTGTTGAAGGTGCCCAAATCTAAGTACTCTACATTGAAAGATGGATCCAGTAATAAGCTTGCCCACAGATTTTATGGCCCTTACAGGATCCTTAAGCAGATTGGAGATTTGGCATACAGACTAGAGCTTCCCTCTTCTACAAAGATTCATAACGTCTTCCATGTTAGTCAGCTCAAGCCCTATTATGGCGATCCAGTGGATATAGTTGATGAGCTGCCACCTATTGATGAAGATGGTCTTGTTCAGTACATCCCAGAGGCTGTTATAGGTCAGCGTGAAAAGAAGCTTCGATCACGTTCTATTGTGGAATATTTGATTAAATGGAGAGGTTTACCCTCTGAAGAGGCTTCTTGGAGACCTGATTCAATATTGGATGAGTATCTATACTTGAGGGATACATTGGTCGCTGAAGCCTATTGCTTATGGAGCTAGTATTGATGCAGACTGGTTCAGGACAGCACGTTGTTTTAGAACAGTTTTTATCATACTTCATTTTCAGAATTAAGCTATCTACATGAGCTTAAAGTACTTTTCAAGAGCTTCGTTTTGATATGTGATACATCTCATTTGGACACTTCTATCAAAAGTTATGGTAGATTTGATCCAGCAGGGACTGTTTATTCAGCAAGCTGTCTACTTTCTTCTGGAATTATTTGTTGAAGATTCTATGGCTCCATTTGCTTCTGAAGTTCTTCAAATCATGTATATAGTTGGGTCCTCTTTTCGTTCTTCAAATTCAGCCCTTGTAATGATAATTCTTCATTCATTTCCCATTTGTAAAGCTGTAAAACAGAGTAGTACTCTGTTCTATCCATCTCTTCTTTAGCTCTTTCTAGGTTTGTTTTTTAGGACAAAAACTTTTGGGAAGGGATGGATTGTAAGAAGTTGGGAATAGTTAGGATGTTAATAATATGCCATGTCACACAGACATTGGTATATAAGGAGAGAAGTTGTAATTTTTCATATCTTTTGACAAATCAATACATTTACAATCTTTCTCTCCCTTCTTGCTCTAAGCTTCCATGGCTTCTTCATCTTTCCTGTCTTTCTCTCTCCAAATCTAGTCTTTCTCTCTCCTCGTCACTCTTATTCTCTCTCTCCCTGCATTCTTTCTCTCTCCTCTTTCTCTCTCCTTGGTTCTCTCTCTGACAATTGTACTCTTAGAGCATCGTCACAACCCATGCATTGCATGCTTGCACAGAGTAGTTTCGTGTGTCCTTACTTAACAATAATGGTGGGGTTACTTGCTTTGAGGGAACCAACACTACCCAAATTCAACATCCCAACTTTGTTCAAAATCCTTATCTAAATTTTATGAATTGAAACACATACTTAGACACTTTCATACACTCTTAATGCATATGGAATGGACACATCAAGGCTCTTCTTCTTTGTATCAAGTAATATGCCACTAGCTCTACAACTATCCATCTATATTGATTATCAAGTGTAACGTTGCTACTTCTATAATTATCCATTTATAACCAAACAATTTTTTGTGTTACAAATAATCATCAATCTTGTTACTATAAAATTTATCCCCTATGACATGGAGTCTCGCAATGTGCTATGGTGTGCCATTGTGCTCTACTAGATCTTTAAATTCTAGTTGTAATCATTTTTACCAAACATTCTTTTGTAATATAAATGATAATCAAATTCCTTGATATAAGAATTTACCACTATGACAATGAAAATTTGACTTGTAATAGTTATCATTTTCTATTAACATGTTGATTTGCTTGAAAGCACAAGCATTCAGTGCTTTTGGAATGGACCCTTGAGTGTAAGGCATGTTTTCCACACATGATACTAGCTTGGCCTTTAGTGTTCAACATCCTCGAGTCAACACAATTTTTCTTGCCTTAATATTATACATGTTTCATTTCTTCTTACTGAGAGTGGCTCACATGGTATGGTGCTATATTAGGAGAGGAACTATCAAAATTAAGATCCATATTGTGGTCTTTTGGTCTATTCAAGAGATCTTCCAAATAACAATCTTTATACTTTTCGCAAAGATTAAGTTGCTTTTGGTTTTCAACATAATTTCATATTAATTTCCATAAAGCAAACAATGTTGAACACAATCCTTAATTAATCTAGATGCTTGCATATGACTTACCATAGGCAAGGTGTCTCCAATAACTCCAACTTGGATCTCATGCCTTTTATCTTTTGTGAGTTCTATCTTTTTTTTTTTGGAAAAAGATAGTTCAATATATGTTATGATTCAAGGGTATACCAAGATTCATATCACAGTTATCAAGATCTATGATATAGAAGGTATCTCAATTATTGTGGCCTTGGATTTGAATTTTGAGCTTGTCAATGTAAGGTTTTGTGATCTTTATTGTGTCACCTTCATTCGGATTTAGAGAGTGACAAGGGAATCTCCATCTCTTCATTTCTTAATCCAAGCTCTTTAGTTAACTATAAGAAAATGAAGCTTTCATTTGCCCCAATGTCTATCAAGAACAGTGCTTACTTACCTTGAAATCTCCCCAAGCCTTTAATAGTTTGTGCATCTTTGGAGTGTGGCTTGTGTATATGACTATATCACTTACATGCATTGATTGTCACTAGTGACTAAGTCGTGTTGTCAAAGACCTTAATTTGTCCTTTGTTTGGACATTGATTCACTATATGTCATGTTTATCTATATTTAAAATACTTCTTTCTTTCATGAAGTACTACTTTCTTTCTTCAAGAATTTGCTTGGCTTGTGGATATAGATTGGAGTAGAAAATCAAGGAACATTTGTATAGGGCTTCATCTTCTTTTGATGTGATTTTACTATTGGTTTTGTTCTTCTTTAGGGGTTGTATAAGTATGATAAGCCACTCTCTTCTTATCATTCATTTGGAATGATTTGTCGTCATTGTGCTTCATTTTCCAAGTCTCCGCATGGTCCAAGAGGTCCCTAAAACAAGAACAACAATAATGATCAAGAGCAGTACAAAGTTTAAAATGCAAGTGTCCTTGGAGCTTCCTAAGCTTTTCAAAGCTCTTGATTTTCTCAAAATTTTTGGAGATTCAAAAGTAGCTCCCAAAATCTATTTGTGTAGTCATCAAACGACTCGCTTTTCCTTTGCCGCAATCAATTTCATTTCATTTTTGTCTCTCTTTTGAAATAAATAAGAAAAGATTGACCTCATATCATGCAAATAAAGGACCAACACAATTTTAGGGCAACATGACCATATTTCAACCACATCCAACAAGTGTAAGTTAGGTTGACCGAATGTAAGATATAAACATCATCTTTTCTTTTTCTTTATATTTTTCACAACCATATAAGACTTGAAATCAACGAATAGACTTCAAAAGAATATAAAGAATTTGAGTATACATAGTGAATTTGATGTTCTTTCCAAGCAAAGATAGTCACTTTGTGTCTTCTTTTTATACCTTTATATATACCCAAATCTTGGGATTGAAGATAATAAAGCGGTTGATGGGGATGAAGATGGAGATGGAGATGGAGATGAAACTAAAGAATATTGATGCTTTTGTTAATAATGGGATCTTCCATAAGAAGGGTACATTTCTTTATCACTTCATAAAAACCCATTAGAAAAGGCATTAAATGACTTTGAAAAAGAGATCAAGCTTCCATGTAATCTCTTTCTTTGCCTTGAACTAAAATGGGACCATTTGTTCCATTATGTCTCCTAAAAGAAGTTGGACTTCTTAACCAACTTCTTTCATTTCTATTGGCTTTGTCTCCCTGAAGCATATGGGCTTATTTTCTTGTATTCTTTGGGCTTCTAAACTCTTTTTAGTTAGAGAAGTTGATCATCAATATATTGATTTTTTTTAATGGCTTAGAGAGCAACACTAGATTTTTCCATTGAAACTTTAGAGAAATATACTCAAATACACTCAATACAAGGGCAAAAAACAAGCAAACTCATAATTAGAAACACAACCAATATAAAGATGAGAAAGTTGTAATTCTATTGTAAACACCTTATCCGATGTAGCATGCTCGTAATTTATAATATTAATTTATTTTTTAGACTTAGCAATTTGAAAATTTAGAAACAAAGTTGAAGTTGAAGTTGATACTTATTTCGAAAATACTAACCATACACATATTAAAGAAAATAGATATGAGTTAAGAATTGAAGATGGGTTTAAACTATTTTTTCCTTCCCCAAAGAAATGTACTTCTACTCACCCAAGTCCCTTAGGAGTGAGTTTAGTTAGAATAGAGAGAGGACAAATATCTATCTTACAAGATTATTCAAAGGATAAGTATGCACGCATGTATCATATACTTAGACCATGCAATCAAACAACTAATTTCTATACAAGCTAAAAGTAGCGAGAGAAAATCAACCTTCATTATTGACCAATAGTAGATTATATAGCTCTTTTCTTAAGCTTATAATTAAAAAACTCCTCACAAAGAAGATTTCATAATGAACTTATAAGTTTATAATAAAATAACAACTCAAAAAGAAGGTGTTGTAATAAACTTATAAGTTTGTTGTCCAAGTTAAACAACGAAATAAGGAAAACAATTTAAAAAAATTGATGACAATAAAGTAGATAATGATGATGGAGATGGCTAGGATCTACTTTAGGGTATCTTTAACTTCATACATAAATTTATAGCAAAAAAACTTATATAAAATGAGCGAAAACAAGCTCATTTTATAGGATTAAAAAAGCAATGCAAAAAAAAAAAGAGTGTAGCAACACAAGATAAGTTTCCAACCACATGTTATAAAATGTGACTAGTGACATACACTTGAAAACTTGTGTTTTCTTGATCTATGGCTTTTTAAAAGATAAGAACTATAAAGAATAAAAACAACCAAATTTAGTAAGTACTATCAAAACACAAACTTACTATTTTAAAATTTTCATCCCTATTTTTTAAGACTAGCATTTTTAAACCAATCTTATAAATATCATATGAAAGCTTTGTTTGAGTAAATTATAAAAACTGTACTAAAATCCTCATACAAGTTCTATGCAGAGATATATGCAAAGAATCATGTTATCTTACTGGTTATAATTATCTATTCTAACAAATCTAACCCACACTTCAAGACATTAATCCTTTCTATATGCAAGACTAACCTTGAAATACTCAGATTAAAACAACACTCCCCTTGCCTTAACCTAAACCTTCAAAAAATGACATAAATTAGCCATCATGGTTATTTATGATCCTAAGGGATCCCTGCAGTGTCCACAAAGGCTCACGTCAATCTTTCAAAATGCCACAAATTAGCCACCATGTTTATAGCCATACAAGAAATAACATTGTGTGACCAACTGCATCATGGGTTAAGCAGAAGGCAAACAGCTCCCATTCATTTGAATCAGCAGTATAATCATCTTTTTGGATAGCTTTTACAACTAGTGTCAAAATTTGGGAGTGAACAAGAATAGAAGTTCATAATAATACCGTTTGACTGCCCCAAGGCTGATAGATCAGTACTGTTCAACTGGTTGATTAGGCTGCAATAGACCTCTAGGTGCCTGTCAACAACTATTTTTCCTTTCTGCAGGAGATCTTTGCCAAGGTCATAGTTTTTCCTTTCCGCAGGAGATCTTCTTTGCCAAGGTAGATCAAGCAAGATATCTGTCATCACAGGGCGCTCTGATATGTAGCAAGACTTCATGTTCATGCCAGAAGTGCCGATCACCGTAACCCCAATAACAGCATCTCCACAAATAAAGTAGTAAACTTAAAATTTGTCCACCAGTGGAACTAGAATGGGCACCACTACCGGATGGATCCATTTAAGATTGATGCTACTTTGCAAACACCAGCACTAGTAGTAAATGCTGCATCCTTATAAAGTGCAACCAAATTCTCTCCTGTATGAAGGTCCACTTGTACAGTCTCCCATATCTTTTTCTTTGGGTTCAACATCTCATCTGGCTCACCATCAAAGCCTGGGAATGTTACTCTCTCCCCCACGACGGCACCCTCAGGAGGAGTAACGAGCTCAACCTACACAATTGCAAGGAATTTCAACAAACAGAAAACCCAGAAGAAGAGAGATTCCACATATAACATCTCATTACCATGGTGTGATCAGCATCTGAGGCAGCGAGAACCATTGCTTCAGATTTAATTCCCCTCATCGTAGCAGGCTTAAGATTGCAAAGCACACATACTCTTTGACCCTACATTACACAGCCCAAGGAACTTGTCAGCCTTGCTATTCCACCTGCAATTATTCACCTGCTATCTCATCACTATGCAAGGCTGATCACTTCTACTGAGTAATGAGATATTATAACACTGCCCCAACACTGCAAGCCTAGAAGGGAAACCATGCTACAAGCCTAGCACCCAGTTACTCAAAATGAGAAATGACATGGGCCCTATCACAATATATGGCCATGTTTCAAAGAAATCCTGCAGCATGTAGTCCTGTTTTACATATTGCTGTCCATGTAATTTCCTACAGGCAAATAAGCACATCTGGAGATACACATGCCTTCTGTAACTATCCCCGCCCTATACACACCTAGGTGGATCAATAATGATTGATACTGTGTACGTTCACCTTAAAGTAGTCTAATGAGAAGGTCCCATTACCTGCATTCCTTCCAGTGGAATGTACTTCACCAGACCACTAACAATGGTTCTAGGGGTGGGTTCTCCCACATCAATCTCCTCCACATACAAAGAGTCTGCATCAGGATGCTTCTGTACTTTTGTGATAACACCAACACGAATGTCAAGTCTTGATACATCTACAGGTAACTCCTTTGGAGAAACCTTTGGAGCAGCTTTCTTCTTGGAATCTGACGGCTTCTCAGTTGATCCTTTCCCAATCTTCACACCGTTGGCCCCTGCAATACAGATTCAAGGTGTAGACTAGCCTTTTCAACATGAAATGATACTTGCCCTTTTGTGAAAACCAGAAAACAAATATGAAAAGGGTCATTCGGAAGAAAGAGCTATAAAACGGAGAACATAAGACGGGAGAAATTTAAGCAGGTCATCTGTTGTAGAACCTCAAATGCCCGAAAAGCTACAAAAACTAAAGAGACATATAAAGGTACACATGAGCCTCCTATCATGACAACAGAAAACTATGGGTGAGCTACCACTTCTCTAGTAAGGACGTAAAAAGGAGTACCGAACAGCTTGAACATAGTTTTAGGGGTATGTAAAAACACATGTATGGTCTGCACCTAAGGGCCATGATTATTGGCATGGACATACAGTATGGAGATTGGACTATTTACCCACAATTGACCAGGGAAATCAGCTGTCTCTTTCCTCTGCTGCTGAATGTGCATTGAATCACCTCTCCACTTCTCACGGTTTCATATTGAAGGAAAAACTCTAGCTGTTTCCAGGAAAAGATAGCCATCAACATGGGTCCCTCTGCCTGTGTACCACAGCTTGTCATGAAGAATCGAACCAAATCTCTCATGAATTGGAAGAAATTCTGATCATGGCTGTTCACTCTGCTGCAATGCATAAGAACCCCTATGTCTGCTTGTGTAGAAGAAAACTCTGATTCTAATAAGCAGCAATCAGCCTAACATCAATTCAACCCAGGTTTATCTCTGAATTTCAAATTAGTTCCATTCCAGAGGTTGTCCTAAGAGATGCTGCCATGTCATCCGGTCCACAAATTTCAATTTCAGAAATCTGCCCCAAAAATTGTTCATGCAGTTCAGAAATCATACGCTACCATCATCAAATTGAATCAACTTCTGCCATGTGGCAGAAACTGCCAGTCAGTTATATTCTTGCCATGTCACTTTGCAGCGACATCAGAAAAGAAATTTGTTCGTGAATTGCTGTCCAATACTTGCACAAAGTTTGAGATGGCTTTCTTTAAACAGTTTCTTCCTGGGAACAAAATGGATCAGAATTAGAAATATGAGGTGCTTCTTCTTCAGAGGGGTATGTTCAAATTACCAGGAATTTGTACATAGACCAGAAGACATGATTGTTTTTGGAATATTTTGAGCTAGTCTCAAAGAAAAGATGGACAAAAGAAGGAATTAGAAAAGGCAGTGCACTTTGAAAGGTCCAATTCTGTAGAATTGGCACACTCTGATTGCCCATCTGTTTGTGGTTGGACACTGGATGGAAACTTCAAAGTGGATATTCATATTATAAAACAAAGCTCAAAATAGACTCACCATCCTGGGAACCGAATTGCTCAGCCAGTAAGGGCATTTGGTGATATTTGAAGATGTTCTGCATGAGTTCACAATATGTATTGCAATGAACTTCTTTTTAACAGGAAAGAATGAGTCTATAGACTGATTCAGTCATTGATGGCTTAAACACCACCATTTTGTTGAGCTAAAAAATGTAATATAAACCAAGTAGCTCTTAAAGACAGCCCTAAAACAGGTAAATTATCTTAAGTTTCATTACATGGTGCACGGTCCTAGAGACAGTTTTGTGTCCCATAAGCCAAAGCCTAATTTGGGAGGATCCACTCATCTATAAATAAACCGGCTGCTCACCACTCAGCCATATCCCTCATCTTGCAAGTTTCAACCATCAGCTCTCCTAGTGCCTGTCCAGCCATCATGACTGCTGCCACATCATCAACAGTCCCCCCAATGCCCTTTGCCCACTCTTGCTGCCTACTCCAGATATTGCTGACCTTGCCCATCCTAATAACTGCATTTACAGTCCGTCCACTAGTAATACATGTTGCAGCTTGCATTTACTGAAAGGCAGGCCCAGTTAGCATCATCCTCACCTTCCTCTAGAGTCTGCTGTCACTCAGCTTCCTACAGCCTCCAATGATCAGCTGCCATCATCTTCAACCGGTTACATTGTTGCATTAACCAGTTCCAGCCCCAGAGACTGCTGCACTTTGGTTTTCAGCTTGCTGCCCTTCCACTTTCAACATCATGACTGGTGGTTACAACACTTGGGTTCCATCTCCAATATGTCACACTCTAACTACTCCCTCAGCCTGCTCCCACGAGAGCCACTAGTTGTACGACAACTATACCCTTGAGCATCTTGTACACTTCTTTGTTTGACAGCATTTGTTCATTTACTTTAAAGTTCTCTTTCTTCTCTGTTTGTGTTTTTGCATTTTGTGTTTTGCGTTTTTGTTTGAATTCTCTTTGTACACTCAATGTTTTATTTTGCAAACCCTAGCATATCTCCTCACAATATCAAAGCCGGTGCTCTTCTAAAGAGTTACCTAAGGCCACCATGGATTGCTTGGTTTGTTCATTATATGTCACATGCTAACTGAAGATGGCTCAAACCACTCCATCTTCAGATCCTCTCATGATTTCTCCAACTACTCCTTCAATGAAGGCTTTGTTGAGGCATTTTGATCTTGATTTGGAGAACAACACTCCACCTGCTAACTTTTCTAGGGATCGTTCACAAAGGCCTAGCTCTTCTTCGTCTCATATTTCTTCACAAGGTGCATCTCCATCGGAGCACTCTACTTGCGAGGCTGATCACCTCTCAGTTGAGGAAAGACTATCCACTCAAGACACGGCCAGAAGTTCAAACTCTTCACAATCAAAGTGTTGTGGCAAGTTCTTACAATCCATTTTTGTGTGAGTGTAATTATGTCTACATTGCTTCTTTAGTTATGCAAAGACCGCCAACTGTTGTTGAGCTAAAAATTCATTACCCACTGATTAACTCTTTAAAACAACCCCCAAACAATAAATTACCAAAAGTTTCATTCAACGGGGAGTGGTTCTAGAGAGTTTCTACGTTCCACATGCAAAACCCTAATTTGGGAGGATCCTTCCACGACTATAAATAGACAGCTGCCCACCATTCAGCCCCATCCTTGTCTTGCAAGTTTGGGCCATTAGGTCTCTTCACCTAGCTATCTAGCCCCCAGTGATTGGTGCTATGTGGTCTTGTGTGTCTTGTGCGGTCATCTCTTGCCTCTGAACCTCAGTCTAACTCAAACAAGGACACTTGGAGCTCTAACATTGTCTTTATCTATCATTGTATGTATTTTAGACACTTTAGATGGAGGGCACATTAGTGAATTTCTTTTTGTGCACTTTTGGCTACTTTTTGGGGGGTTCATCACATTTAGGGTTTTTCTTATTTTCACCTATATATAAGCGGCCTGCCCTCCCACTTTCAATATCCATTATCCATCATTGATCCTTCATGATCTGCCAGCCCTGCTTATTCTCTCATTCCCTTGCTACCGTCTGGCACCCACAATAACACATAGACCCATGAGTCAAGGCTGATTGTGGCGGCGCACCTTCAACCATTGGAGTCACATTGTTCCTTCCTTCTCTTGCATTCTCTTTGTCTCCTTCTCTCCATGTTCACTTTCCTCTTTCCATTACGCATTCTCACATGGTATCAAAGCCACGTGTGGGAGCTAGATATCTAGAAGAGGAGCATGCGGTCCGCGACAAAACTTGCCAAGCGTCATTCCCACATGTTGCAAACCTTACACTTGGAGTCAAATAGGGTAGGACGGCCTGTTTCCAACTGTTTTTAGGCTGTGTTTACCATGGCAGATTTAACTTTTGCTGCTATGCGGGCTCTACCAAGCTAGGCAGCACCATTACTGCACCCAACCAGTATCAAACAGGTTAGGCAGTCATTCTATTGGCCGGGCAACACCAAAACAGACCTACGTTTTCTACAAGCAGTCTCCCACCACACATGCTGCAAAACCAGGCCCTACATTACTTCCATTTTTGTGCGGCAATCCCTATATCTCTACATTTTGTGTAGGTAGGTCATCGGTCCTCTTGGCCAGCACATTTGCAAGCTGGGCAGTACCTATTCTCAATTAGGCGGCCTATTTACCAGGGTGACTGCTTTTTGATGTTGGGCAACCTCCATTGCAGGCCCACATCAGAGCAGATTTTCATTTACGACAAGTACTAGTTTTTCGAGTACTCCTGGTCCTTGACTAACCCTTATTGGCTAAGTTTTTTGGTTGAAGACTTGTTTTCCTCTGCATTTATTGTTTCCTTTCTCTACCTAGCATTGTGTGTTCCCTTCAGCATCAAATATCCCCCATCTACCTTGCCCCAATCAATCTTCTATACCGTGGCCCAACGGACCGCAATTATCCTGAGGACACCTCTTATTGCCCACCTTTATTCTAGTGGCTGCATCTTCTTTGTTTTCTTGCAAGTATTTCTTGAAGGAAACATGTATGCTATGTGTTTCAAGATCATTAAGACTGACCGGCATCTTATTACTCTTTGCCGCTATATTCTTCCGACACTTGTAGTCCCCGATCAGCATTGATGGCATCTCTTGAGCAGGTGTCAATGCTACCCTCACTCTCCGCATCCGACAAGTTGGATGGGATGAACTACCCTCTATACTCGTGCTGCATGGAGTGCCCCCTTGATGAATGTGACCTTTGGGATTTTGTTACAATCCCTATATCCCAACCGACCATGGGTCCTCATGATGATGTGACTATGGATTCAACAGCTTTACGTGATCAACTGTATGCGAGAGCCTGCTCTTCTCTCCTTTTGAGTTGTACAAATTTTGTGCTCATGCATGTTAGACATTTGCGCACTACTATAGAGGTTTGGAGAAGATTGGTGTCTCTCTTTCACATCCAAACATTTAGGCATCGCCAATCTCTTGACTTGAAGCTACGAGAGCTCTTTGTCACAGATTCCCCTACGATGAGGGATCACATCCACAAGATGGAAGAGATTCAACATGAGCTTTCATTCCTTGGTATAGACATTTCTTCGGAGAACCTAACTATGACACTTTTCTCACATCTTCCGTCATTGAGATATGATGATTTTTACACCAATCTTCTCACTTACTATAGTTAGGAGACTCTTACTTGGGAGGAGCTAGACCCATTACTACTTGAGCAAGATGCACATCACAATGAGCTAGATTCTTGCGGAGCCCGTGTCACTGGTGATACGTCTTGCAATTGCTTTCCTTATTTACATATATAAATATTTTATTTCTCTTTTTTTCTTTAGTTGCTGTTGCTTTTTACCCCCACAAGTCTCTTGGATTAAGCCGGGATCTTTACATGGCTAGAAGAGGCAGCCATTGGCACAAATTGGACTAATGGTTTGTCTGAGCCTTTGGACTAATGGTTTGTCTGAGCCTTAGGACCGGCTCCATATTGAATGGGCACTGAAGAATAGAATGCCAGTGGTTTGGGACTGTGTGCTTAGCTACTGGAGATGGTGCAAGACAATGAGCCTAGCCAACACAAAAGATACACATGTAAGAATGCTCACGGAATAAAATTCACCGTAACTGAGCCACATTACACTTTTTGATAAGGTTGCAATGATAAAAGTTGCTCAGAATAACTTGAAAATTGCAAGGGTCACCATGCCTAAAATTTAGGGAGTTACTATTTTTGGACCCCAAAATCTGTTCGCATCATTATCTTCGTTTTTGCACAAGAATTAATTCATTGGTCGGTGCAAAGCCCAAATTTTGCACCAATCATAAAGAACTTTAGACCGGAAGGTTTAAACGAGAAAATTGTTACATGTATGCCATGTGGCACTAATTCCAAAGAGAGAGAGAGAGAGAGAGAAAGAGTATTTTTTTTTAAACGTAATAGGCATAAGGGGCAAATCTGAGAATGAAGTTTTGAGGAGCTAAGGGCAGATGGCTGGAAGAACATCAGCTATGGAGAGTACTTCTTCGACTCTAACTCATGTACGGAGGTAGAGCTTGCTCTCTCTAGTCAACTCTCTCTCTATTCTCAGAGGAAATGCTCTGCATGATGGGCTGATTCCATCAAAGGTACAGTTCTATGTTTTTTTTGCCTTTTTGCAAAGGCAAGAGCCTCACTACCCAGGTTCAGGAGCAACTGTTGGCTTCTGCAATGCAGGAACTAAAGAAAGTAATGACCATGCCACACAGGAACAAGGTTTTTCAGCTCTGATTTAGTGCTATTTGTGGGATTGTTTTAATGCTGGAATGATGCTTTCCTAAAAGGGATGTTGTTCTTGACATGCTGGACAGTAAGAACAGTGAATTCAGAGATTTGCAGACTGCAATTCTGCACACGAATCATTGAGTTTTGGTCACAAAAAATGCTCTCCTAAAAGGGATGATGTTCTAGACATGCTGGACAGTAAGAACAGTGAATTCAGAGATCTACAGACTGCAATTCTGCACACGAATCATTGACTTTTGGTCACAAAAGATGCTTTCCTAAAAGGGATGTTGTTCTAAACATGCTGGACAGTAAGAACAGTGAATTCAAAGATCTGGACACTAAGAACAGCGAATTCAGAGACTTACAAACTGCAATTCTGCACATGAATCATTGAGTTTTGGTCACAGAAAATGCTTTCCTAAAAGGGATGTTGATCTGGTTATGCTGAACTGTCATTATGCAACTGGGATTTACTCAAAAAAGATGAAAACCAACTGTTCACAGGTTAAGTATTTTGGAAAATTTCGTTTTTGTAACTTCCCATCTTTTAATTGATAAAGAAATACTGAGAGGGGCGCCAGTCTTCAAGGCCAATCTGGTGTTGAGCGAGGGAGTGAGGTCTCTATGTTTGTGTGTGTGAGAGAAACGACCAGGTATTAATTGAAGGAACTACTGCTTTATGTGAGCCATAGATTGGTTTCAACCCGTAAACATGGCCGAGCTTATGTGGTTTGATCTACAAGCACAAGACAAGCCACGCAGAACAAAGGGAAGAGAAAGAAGTTGAAATCATCTTCCGATTTTGATATAGCTGTGGGGAAGCAGACAGGATATCCCACATATCCTCATTGTGGGAAGACCTCGCACCTAGAGGAGAATTGCTAGAGGATATACCCTCACCTTCGTCCAAGAGCAAAGGGTGGATCTACAGCGAAGCCTTCGTCTACCTCTACTTCATCACCCGCTATTTCCACCGAGTCAATGTTCCTAAACATATCCTCATTGTGGGAAGACCTCACACCTAGAGGAGAATTGCTAGCGGATATACCCTCACCTTCGTCCGAGAACAAAGGGTGGATCTACATCGAAGCCCTTGTCTACCTCTACTTCATCAACCGCTATTTCCACCGAGTCAATGTTCCTCAACATATCCTTTTTGTGGAAAGACCTCACACCTGGAGGAGAATTGCTAGAGGATATACCCTCACCTTCGTTTGAGAGCGAAGGGTGGATCTACATCGAAGCCTTCGTCTATCTCTACTTCATCACATGCTATTTCCACCAAGTCAACGTTTCTACACATTTATCAAGTGGAGAAGCATTCTTTCATTGTCTCTTCCTCTGACTAGCCTTGGCTCATTCCTAGTGGTTCCTTCAATCTTATGACTCCCCAAGGTGATTTGCTACAGGTTCTCCATTCATCTAAGGGTATCGTCACTAGTGGTGACATGTCTTCGGTGCCTCTTAGTGATATTGGCATCTTGCCTCTATTGTCTAACTGTCCATCAAGCTTCATTTGAGAGGCCTATATGTTCTTGACTTGGTCTTCCCTCTCCTCTCGGTTTATGGCCTTCCTAGACTCAAGACCTGCGGTCTTCACCGAGCCGGCTATCTTTGTTAGGGATTCTTGTGCTAAAGCCATTTTTGCAGCAAGTTAGCAAGAAAGGGGACTATCTATGCTCCATTCCCTTTCTTTGTGTAGGGCCCTTCAAGGCATCTTTCTACAACCACACCCATTCCCAATCGTGCGCCATTTATCACACAAGTTCCATCCCCTCCCCCACCACCACCTCTAGTGGTTCCCTCGTACCTCCCATCCCTTTCAAAGGGGGACGATATTGGTGACCCTTTGTGTTTCAAAGGGGGCTTCCCAAGATCGTGAGGAGTAGCTTCAAGGTTTCCAGTCTACTTTGGGTGTTTCTTTTATGAGGCTGCCCCTTTTCTTCATCATTGAGACACCACTTCTTGCTGCTTAACCCTTGGTCCTTGGTGTTTCTATGCAACTTATGGCACCTTCAATAGTTCCTCACTATCATCTCATAGTTGGATTAGAGTCATTGTTTCTACACATTTATCACATAGAGGAGCCTTCTTTGACTCTCTTCTTCTCAGCAACCTTGGATCTTTGATAGTGGTGCATCGAGTTCCATGACTCCACGAGGTGCTTCGTTCCAAGATCTCCATCTGTCAAAGGGTATCATCACTACTAGTGACATTTCTTCTCTGTCTATTACTAGTGTTGGCACCATGCCTCTATTGTTTGACAGTCCATGAAGCTCCATTTCTAAATTTTGAGACCCTATATGTTCGTGACTTGGACTTCCCTCTTTTCTCAATTCATGCCTTTCCTCGACTTGAAAGTCCTAAGCCAACCATCTTTGTTAAGGATTCTTCTACAAGAGCCACTTTTGTGACACATTGGCTAGAGAGGGGGCTATCTATACTCCATTCCCCTTCCATTGTGCAAGGCCCTCCGAGGTAGTTTTCTATCACCACACTCGTTCCAAATTATGCACCATCTATTCCACAAGTTTCATTCCACCGCCCCCGCCCCCAATCTCCTTTGGTGGTTCCCTCATACCTCCCATCCCTTTCAGAGGGGGATAATATTGGCGATGCGCATGTGGATTTCTTGGCTCTGTGTGTTTCAAAGGGGGCTTTCCAAGATTGTAAGGATCGAGGTTTTTAGTCTACTTTGGGTCTTTCTTTTATGTGGCTACCCCTTTTCGTCATCGTCAAGCCATCATTCCCTGCCGCTTAGCCCTTGGTCCCTACTGATTCTATGCAACTTTTGGCACCTTCCATAGTTCCTCACTATCATCTCATAGTTGGGTTAGAGACTTGGCTCACCCATCTCCAACTCAAGTTTTCTGGAGTGATCCATTTGAGAGCTCTCAACTTCCATTGCCCTTTGGTGGCCTTCCATTTGATCAGTTGTTTATATGAAGAGAGAGTCTTGCTACTTGATTGGCTTTCTTCATCAACAAACTACATTGGCATGGGCACTTTTCTTGTCACCCTTGGATTTGCATCTCTTTTGGCCTTCCACCACATCCACAATCTGAGAGGGGGCATTAGTAATCATGTGTGTCTTGTGTGGTTATCTCTTGTCTATGAGCCTTAATCTAAGCCAAACGAGAAAATAAGGAGCTCTAAACTTTAGCCTTCCACCACATCCACAATCTAAGAGGGGGTGTTAGCAATCATGTGTATCTTGTGTGGCCATCTCATGCTTGTGAGTCTCAATCCAAGTCACATGAGAAAATGAGGAGCTCAAGCAATGTCTTCGTCTTTCATTTTACGTGTTTTAGACACTTTAGATAGAGGGCACATTAGTGCATTTCTCTTTGTGTACTTTTGGCTATTTTTTAGGGGTTTGACTGCATTCAAGTTTTTCCCTCTTTTTGCCTATATATAAGTGGCCTACCCTCTCACTTTCATTATCCATTATCCATCATTGGTCCTTCGTGATCAGCCAGCTCTCCTCATTCTCTCGCAATCACATTGTTCCTTCTCTCTCCTACGTTCTCTTTGTCTCCTCTCCAAGTTTACTTTTCTCTTTCCGTTGTGCACTCCTCTACTCCGACTTATGATTACTATACTCAGGATCTATCTCCGCTAAATGTACACATCAATATCTCCCTCAGCCCAACCACCGGTTGTTGGACAGCTCTGCCCTTGACTCTCTTGTATATTCTTTCCTTCATTTACAACATTGATTCATTTACTCTAGAGTTGTCCTTCTTCTCTATTTGTGTTTGTGTTTTTGCGTTTTATCTTAAGGGTTTGAGTTTCGCACGTCACTGTCTGAGTTTTTGTGTTTCATTCATGGTTGTATATTTTGTGCTTCCTCAGTGCAAACCCTAGCATGTATTCACATGGTATTAGAGTTGGTGCTCTTGTAAAGAGCATCCCGTCGATATTGTGGAGGCCCGGTTTTGTGTGAGGTACACAAACGACACATAACTAATTCATAATGTCTCAAACTCCTCCTTTTCAAGGTCCCACGATGTCTTATCAAGCTTTTTCATCATTGGAGGCCCTGAGGAGGCATTATGGACTTGACCAAAAAGACAACATCCCATCTTCACCTTCACCTTCTTCTTCTTCTCCTATAACATATTTCAATCACTTGGCATAGGAGAAGTTTGAAGAGTACTTGCGCATCGTGGAAAGCTGAGTTTACAACCCTCCTACCAACTTTACTACTACTTGTGGACCGGTGGGTGAGATTGATCACCCCTCAAATCATGGTGGACATACGACATTTGGGACAACTAATGACCCATCTTCTTCATCTCAACCAAGCCCAATGCCACATTCCTACAACCCCTTTGAGTCATATGAATCAAAACCCTCTCCTGTTTCTCTTTTGGTGTGCAAGATCCAAATAATTTTCGGTATGTAAACTTCAATAGAGAGGGCTCTCGAAGCAAGCATCCCTCGTCAAGTATATCTACATGTTTTGTTTCATTTGAGCATGCAAACCACTCTTCTCAAATCCATTCCATCCCACCCTCTTTTGATCCACACCTTGATTTTCTCTCTTTATCATTCCACAACCTCGGATTGCACTCCACTTTCGCATCCAACACACTAGGAATTGGATCTTCCATCTCTACTCCTAGCACTTTCTCTTTCTCACCCTGAATTCTACCTACCCTCACCCATTATCCTCTTTGCATCCATTGCTAGGTCATCTTCTACACCTCCATCTAAAATCACTTCTCCACCTTATCAAGTGTTTCATTGGCAGCAACCTATTGACGGACGTTCGTGATGGTGGCCACATCCTTAGTTTTTGCTTCTTCAATTCTCCACTACATTCACTCATACACACACACACACACTCCCTGCATATGTTTCGTTTAACTTTACTTTTCTGTTTTGTTTAGCTTTGGAGGATCTCATTACTAACCTCCATTTCACAGGTTCTAATTTCTCTTGCAAAGTTTTTATATGTCACTGTAGGGCTAACATGCATGTTTGCACCGGTCCTTTCTAGGTTGAAGACATGGATTGCATCCTTTCTCTCATGGTTTCATCTTCCTAGGAGATTTGCTCTTCTACCAGCATGGAGGCTTCCCCTCTCGAGGTGGATCATGTAGTCTCTCTCTTGATGCTATCATGGCAGTGACTTCTACCTTGCTCTTTTAATCGAGGTGCTTCATCCTCATCTTCATCTCTCACAATGGTTCTCAACACCACAAAAGCACATCTATAAATAGATTCCACTAGCTATCCAACCTCCAACAAGTGCTCCTACATGGTCTACATTGTTGCCCAACCCCCCCATGTTGCCAGTAATCAACTGCCTTCATCTTCATCACATCCTTTTTGTGTTTTCAACGCTTTTCTTCATCAACCTCTGCTCCACTCTCCAACAGGTGGATAGCACTCAAGATCTGACTCCGCTAGAGGATACACATCAACACCTCCCTCAAGCCTCAATCTGCCCCCACAACAACCACCAACTAGTGGACAACTCTGCCCTTGAACATCTTGTACATTCTTCTCTTCATTTATAGCATTGATTCATTCACTTCCGAGTTGTCTTTCTTCCTTGTTTGTGTTTGTATTTTTCCATTTTGCATTTTGCTTTTAGGGTTTGAGTTTTGTACATAATTGTCTCAATCTTTGTGTTTCAATCATGATCGTACATTCTATATTTCCTAATGCAAACCCTAGCATATCTTCACAACTATAAGTCACCTAGGAGACCCAATCCGATATCAATATGGATTAGAAAACAACCCTGTCTTCAAAGATCTTCCACAAGGTAATCCTTCATCCTCTATTTCATTTGAGCAAGAGCTTGGTACTTGTCATTCACCTTCACATTTCTCACCCTTCCCTCCCAAATAGCTTCACGCTTAGTTTATCTACATTTAATTTCGACCCTTACTTTGAACCTACAATAGGTTATCTAGTATTAGCTCATGTTGTCTTTGATGCATATTTAGGTTTTAAGCACATGATACTTAAGAGGTGGTGTACCACTTTGCATCCTAATGCTTTGTTGCCGTGAATGCCAACCTTGCACTATACACCTTCTCCAAGTCCACAAGTGTGTCCTTTTTACTCACAAGGGACACTATCCAAGTGGTAACTATTGCATGTGCATTCTCATCATGTAGCATTAATCTACACATCTCATTGTGCAGACCACCCTTGAGCAAATCCTGAGGTATTTCCACCAATAGTTCTTTCATCAACTTATCACCACACCTCCATACTTCTTCACCCTTTTCCTTCATCACTAACATCCGCAAGTGGTCAAGATAGCTTGTCTATTTTATGATGTGATTGAATCTAACCATCCCTTTTCATTCTCCTCCTAGAGCACAATACTTTATAAGCAACAAACCATATATTCAAAGTGGTTCCATCCGCCTTTCCTGGTCCTGGTGGACCATTGGGCAGCCAACAAGTACCCTTTATCCAATGCTTTGGCCTCTTATCTTCTAATAGATTATGCACTCTCAAACAAAAGTTTTAGTATCCACTTCAAAGTAAGCCAATAAAAGAAAGCCTCCAAAGCCTTTATTGTTGCTTCAATCTCCCTTTGCCCTACACACGGTGGAGAGTGACTTTCTATATTGATTTTTTCTCTTGATGGCCTAATGACAAAGAGTTTTCCATTAATCAAACCCATCTTTGAATATTTAGTCTGATCAAAGATTCCTCCAAAATCCTCATCCTTGACATATTGATATTTCACCTTATCTAGCTCACAATGAAAGATAATAATAGATAATTGCAACTAGGTATGGCTGCCAAAAGTGAGCTACGCAGGTTGTTAATGTGCATAGGCTACAGCTACAGTAGATTTAATGCTAGAGGAGGCCAGAGTTAGAATGGGTATTGTTGACTTGTATACCACGTTGAGAGCTATCCAAAATGAATGGACAAGAGAGCCAACTACAGTAGATTTAATGCTAGAGGAGGCTAGAGTTAGAATGGGCATTGTTGACTTGTGTACCACCTTGAGACCTATCCAAAATGAATGAACAAGAGAGCCAAGAGAGAACTGATGATAGGCACACGGAAAATTTCATTAATAAAGGACTCATTAAATAGGTGTTGGTTATAGCTATCCACCCTTTGAAGGGCCACCCCACAATCAACTCCACCTCTCCTATGACTAGGGATGCAATCCATATTTTACCCATGTCCATGACACTTCTTGATAGTTAACAACTATCCTCGTCATTCAACACTAAAGATATCATCCATTGTGAGCTTTACAAATCACTTGGGGCTTGGACACATTGTACAACCATTTAAGTCTTAAGAGCTAAGTCAATTTATGACATATGTGCTACCTTCCCTACTGAATGGGTTAAAACATTGCTAGGGCCTTCCACTGCCCACTGTACACGCCCAGACAATTACTCTCCACCACACAAGGTTAGAAATTACACACAAAATAATGTGGATTAATATACCCAAAAGCCTTGTAAATCACAATCGCATGCCTTGGCTATGGTTAGGGTTTCCAAGTGATTCTATGACAAAATCTATCACTGCAACATAGTTTGACTGCTAAAACCTAGGCATTCCCATGTAGATAACGAACTCAGGGCTTTAGATGGACAAGAATAGCTACATTTTGACTCACCTAACTAAGTGGTGATTTGAGTGATTCATAGTCCCACTATCTCACATCCGTATAGTATATACTATAATTGGCAACATGTTCGTGCTATCTATGTTGGTATGTTCTTGCAAACACATCATGTGTGGTGTCAGCTTATAGAGAGAGTAATGGACTGACTTCTTAACTCCTGTACATATCAATGTCTATAACCCTGCTGTCATTAAGTACATTAACTACAAACAATCTGATTCTGTAAGTGCATTGTTAGAAGTTCCAGACACAGACCCATGAAAAAGAAAAGTCAGGACACAAATACAAGTCAAGATGTGTACAACACCCCCCCTTCCCAGCAGCTCACAAATTCCCTCAGTTTTTTATTCCTAAAGGTAGGTTGGGGGCCCAGTGCTTACCCACTCTTCCAGGGATCCTCCTTAGAGAAAAAACACTCTTGATATGTGCAAGACACACTGAGCTTACAAGCCTTGATTCTCACACATGAAACAAGAAAAACAAGCTTATGGCATTTTCTTTGCAAGGTGTTGGCAGCTAATTTATTTTTTCTATGGCAAGTCTCTTCAAAATATGAAGTTGGACCCATCTGCTCATGCAGAAACAAAGTTTCCTCTAGTAGCTCTATGGGAAACAATCCTTATGTCATGCAGAAACAGCTGATTGTTGAATTCTCCTGACGGAAGAAGCTAACTCTGGAATCACCAGAGGCAGCAGAGAAATATTGTGATAGAGATTAGAGAGATTGGCAACATGATGAGCAGCAGCAACATAGTGGAGTTGATCCGGAGAGGCTGAGGATTCAAGGGCAAGAATCTCCACCTTGGGTGAGCAAAGACCATGGTGCTGTCTGTGTAGGCTCTTGCAAAGCCATAGGAGGTCTAAAGAGATGTTCAAAAAACTGTTATAGTTTTTCGAATAAAATTGAAATAAAGAATGCTCTCATACACCGTAATTTCCATATCATTTTGTTGAACAACAAACAAATCACTGCTTTGTTCAACCGAGAAACATAATACTTTTTTTTTTTGGCAAGTAAAATGTAGCTGATTATGTTACTCAAAAAACTGATAACAACAGAGTGCTCATGCTCCACAGAATAAACTGGAGCTGATGCAAAGTCACCACTACATCATGTATACAAGCCTCTCAAGGCGGTTTAGGGGGGATGGGGGCAAGGAGCCATGGGGAAGGGGTATATCGCCAGACGGGACTGCCTGCCTGCATCACAAAGAACAGGCCCTGGCCGCCCCAGGTACGCATGAAGTGACCACGGAGCTCCTGACGAGCCCTGGACTCGCCCTGCACCTGCTCCCATCAGCCGCGGAGGGAGTGAATGATGGAGGTCCATAGCTCTGCTAAGGTCGCAAGTGCTGAAAGTCTCTCTCCGCCGAAAGCCACTTGGCATCGCGCCTTCCAGATATGCCATCCAGTAAGACTGCCTATGATCTCCCATATCTCTGAGCGGTCTGTTGTGGGCTCCAATACCTGGCGGATGGGTAAACCCTCCAAACCAACCACTGCGCATGACCTTGCCTCGATCATGAAAATCGTGTCCTGCATCCCGGTCTCATACAGAAGGTCACGGCCCTGGCTGACAGCCTGCCAACAAAAAGCTCCCCATGAAATACACCCGAGGCTGGGGGCTATACGTCGAAGGATACGGCATGCTCCTCTCCACACAAGTTGCGCCTCCTCACAAGACCAAAGGCATTGCTTTGGGGTTTCTAGAGGCTGCTATGTGCAGCGCTTACAACCTCCCTCCTGCATCTGGGCAAGCCAGCTTCCCACCGCCAAACCTCCATGTGCCACCAGCCTTAAAAAATACGACACCCTCATCGGCCTCCAGCTATCCCATAGGCGGCGCCAGAAGGTCCGACGGAAGGGCTCCGTGATGCTGTGCTCTGCCCAGTGCCTGCTACGTGACGGCGCCCAGTCCAAATCCTCCTGCATTAGTACATGTCTGCCAATCCCGGTAGTGTATTCTAGGAACCTGGGTGGCTTTTTGGCAACTGCAGAGGCCGGCCATAGCCACTCTCTTGGATCCCACTCCAACTCATCAACCCTCCCTAATCCAAAGGCGCGCCACTCCTTGAGCTCCATCCAAAAAACATAGGGGTCCTCCAGAGGTATTGCCGCGTCTATCTCTCTTCTCCTCAACTCCACTCCTCTCATGCATCCTGATACTCGCTGTAGCACCTCCTTGTCTGCCATCCTGTACACCTCCCGCCATGTCCTGATGGAACGAGCCAGGCCAGCCTCCCACCCAACCCATTGGATGTGGGGGCGCTCGCCAATCTGTGTCCCTTCTCTATCTTTGACCTGGAGGTTCCAGATCACCGACTAACGGTCTATTTGCTCCTGGCAGCCCGGGGGGCTCTGGATTAGGGCCTTACGGAGCCCGGCCACACGTCGAGTAGGCTCCACAGGAAAGGTGATCTAGGTGGGGTAATCTAGGCTCAAGTGAAGATCCATCTCAAGGACGGCCTCCACTCCCCGCCAAGCCTCGGTTTACAATCCTCAAGACCCTCCTGCAGTAAGACCTTCCAAGTCTGCCCACCTGGTGTGAGGCTGCGGACAACTAACTTGCCCAAGAGGGCCCTACTCTGATATTCTGGGTCTATGATCCCAAGCCCTCCCTCTGAACGATGTCGCATGATGGTCGCCCACACCACCTTGGCCTTGGAGTCTCTGGAGCCATCAGACCCCGACCAAAGGAAATTCCGTACCAACCGACAAAGCTGCCCTACGCACGATGAGGAGAAACACCAACACGAGGCAATGTACCAGGCTGTCGCTAGTAGGACTTGGTCAACCACCAGTGCTCGAACGGCTAGTGAGAGGCGAGCCGTGCTCCAATAGGACAGTTTCCTCTTAATAGACTCTAGAACAGGAAGAAACTACTGGGCAGGAGTGATATCACGTCCCACCTGGAACCCTAGATATCGGACGGTCTACCCTCTGCTCACCCATCTAAATCCCAAGTGGACTCCCCACTCCGTGCTGGAGTCCAGGTCTGTACAGGCCGGAGACCCCGCGAATCCAAGCATAGGGAAATCCTAACTTCACCATGGTACCTCTAGGAAATCCCAATCCACCCTGTTGTAGGCTTTCTCAAAGTCCAATAGTAGTACTGTCAGTCTTTGCCCACAGTGCTGAGCCCACTCTCTCACCTCAAAGAATGTAAATACATTGTCTAGGATGCTCCTATCCTGGACAAAGCCTGTCTGTGTGTCATGAATGATGTTTGGAAGCACATGGCGTAATCGTCTACCAATCATCTTTGCCAGAGCCCTATAGGCCACTGACAATAAGGTGATCGGTCTCCACTGGGATAGCTCCAACCGGTCTCCCCCTTTGGGGAGAAGGCTGATAAGGCCTGCCGAGAGCCTCCCTGGCATCTGTCCTGAGGTGAATATCTCCTAGAAATCCCTCAGTAGGGGATCCTTCCCCACCTCCCAGTAGGTCGTGAAGAAGGCCTTAGAGAGGCCATCCTCCCCCGAGCATTTTTGCCCATCCTGTGTATGGAAAGCCTCCTCTAGTTCCTTCTCTGTGAAGGGGACTAGGAGGGCGTGTCCTATCTCCTCTGTGACGAGGGACGGGATGTGATCCCATACCTGTTGTCTGCATCTCTGTCCTCTAATTGAAGCTGTCTCCTACTGGAAGAGGCGTGTGTAATAGTCGGTGGCAATCTCCATCACCTCATCAGGGCTAGAACGGGTCCTTCCATACTGGTCCCTAAGGTTGCGTATCTGCTCTCCCGTGGTGCGGGGCTTGTGCACCTGGAAGAACTCCTTGCACATCATGTCTCCCTTCTGCGCCCAGAAGGCTGTTGAATTACGAAAAGAGAACTCCGAGCCCCTGTCCTCTAGGCCAGTAATGGCTGCACGCGCACGCACCTCCTATGCGTGGAGGATGGGGTCCCCTAGTGCCTCCTACAACAATCTCTCTCGGCTAGGACCTCTGCAACCTCCTCTGCTATCCTATCCCTCCTCACCCACTCTGTGGTCCAAATCTACTCTATCTGTCTCGACACCTCCTCCCTCCTATAGATTGAATCAGGGATCCAACAAGGCCGTGTATCTAGGGCGGATGCTGGGGGATCAAGTGCCAGGAGAACCGGGTAGTGATCGGATAGTGTGGTGCCTGCCAACTGCTCAATCTGGCCTCCGCGAGAACCTCCCCACTCTCCCACAGAAAACCTGTCCAACCGCTCCAGCAAGGCTCCGCCTAGCTGCCTATAACCCCAAGAAAAGTCCCACAACCTCTCCCTCCTGTGGAAGGCAGGGTCTTTCCAGGCATCCCGTGCTCCGACTGCAAGCAAAAAGACCGCCCATGCCTCCTGCTTCTCCCCAGCCATGCCCTGGTAGTTTCTTCCCTTGCTCTGTTGGTCCTCCAAAGCCTCCAGATTGTTGAAATCTCCTCCAACAATCCAAGAGTCCACCTCTGGGAGTCCATCTACAATTTCCACCTAGAACCTGCTGCGTGCCCTAACCTCCGTAGGGGCATAGACATTGAGGACTCCAATACACGAGTCCCCAATATCCAGTCTGATCCATAGAGCCCTTCTTGCCACTATCGTCCCGTGGTCTCGTACACAGGTGGTGAGACTCGGACCAATAGATGTGCATACTCCTCCGCTTCTGCCGTGGGCACCTATGGCTTGCTCCCAATAAGTATGCGAGCTGCCCAGCAATACCTTCCAACCCGCTGAGCTTCGGCGAGGGTGAGTCTGTGCTCCTGCAATAGCAAAATGTCTATCCGTCCGGCAAGGGCAAACTGCAACTCCTGCCGGACAATCAACTTCCTCAACCCACGCACCCCACTGTAGTGGAGACTGTTCACATTCCAGGATGCAAGGTGTAAGCTCATGGGGAAACTTGTGACTGACCGAACACGCATCTATTCGGCGTGGAAGCTGCAGATGAGGAAGAGAGACTGCGAAGCATGCAGGTACGTTTTGCCGCCGGTCTAGATAGTAAACTCCAGTCCCCCATGGTGGCCCTCGGCCGGACCATAGGGGTAATAGATGCTCCACGTGTTACTATCAATGCATCTATTGGCCATGCTGAAAACCGCGACTCTATACACTGGTAGAAACGGGCCGCCTGTGTCACGGGCCACTCAATCACATCCCTCGGTGCTCCCCATTGTGGGGGGGCTCGAAACATAATGCTCAAATGCGGAATGTCAGCGCCAGCCCACCAGTTAATGTCCATCATGCAACCTAGCCACTGTTGTGCGAACAGTGCTAGTCCATCTCCCATCCACTGTGAGATGTGATTTGCCACCTGACTCTTCAATTTCTCCTCAATCTGTGTAGTCGTCCACTCCTCTGAGAAGAAAGACTGAAAAAAGAAAGTGTAGTTTGGTCCATCTAGTGGTGCTAGTAGGTGGACCTTGCCCCTCCTTGACTTACGAACCACGAAGATCCCCACCTCTAGAGGTAGTGGAAACTCTCCGTGCCCCGCAACTCATAGGTAAGACCACAGGCCACTGCGAAAAAACTCTTGTGGCAACAGCTGTGCCTGTCTCGGGAAAGTATGGCGGATGGCAGGGGCAGATGAGCTGGTAGCTGTGTGGACCGGGGGGGGGGGGGGGAGGGGGGGACTGCTGGTGTGCAGAGGAGGTAGGTGTGTGTGGCTCATCACCTCCTATGGGAGGAGGGGGATTGGGTCTGGGGGGGCTTACCTGACCTAGGTGCGGGTCAGGGGGAGCGTTCAGTAGAAGGGGTGATGGGGGTGGAGTGGATCGCGCTATGGTGGGATAGCTAGAGATGCATGGTGGGTGTGGGAAGGAGGTGGCAACCCTGGCAAGGGGGGGCTGTGGGCCGTTGTCAGTGGAGGGAGGGGAGGGATGGGATGTGTGTGTGTGTGTGGGGGGGGGGGGGGGGGGGGGGGGGGGGGGGGGTTGGTGTGCGGGCATGGGGGGTGTGGGGCCTGTGGGTCTCCGACAAGGTAGTCTGTGGCTCATGTGGAGAAAATGGGGGGATCCGTCCTGCCAGGTGGGGCGTGCAAGGGGGGGGCTGTGGGGTGCTCTGCCGAAAGGGGAAGGCTTGTCCGCCATCACCCTGCTGACGAGGCTGGGCTTGAGGGGCTGGTTGCGCCCCCCCTTGCCGTCTCCCTCTCTGTTGCCTCTGGACCCTTGTGAAACCGTCAGCGTCCACCTGCGGACCTGTGGGCGGAGCTGCCTTGGCTCCAAACCATGTGCAAACTGCTGCCTGATGCCCAAAGTCGTGGCAGCGCAAGCCTTGCCCTGGTTGCCCAGTCACAATCACCTGCTGCCTAAAGGAGTGCCCGCCTGCCTCAATCTCTAGGAACAGTGGGATATCCTTGACCTCCTTCACTGCCACACGTACCTTTGGGACCCCTGCCGTTGTCACTGCATCCGCAAAGGACGCGGAAAGGACAGTGCCGAAGAGCCTCCCAAAGTCTTCCACTAACTGGCGGTACTCAATCACCAGGCCGGGAAAGAGGAGGGTGACCGGGTGCCGAAGAAACCTGTTGTGGAGTGCAAACGCTTCCACCGTGAAGCCACTGTACCAAGGGACCATGTATATGACCCCCTTCGTGGATGCATAAGGTGAACTGGCAAGTAGCTCGTGAGCTGCGTTTGCCGAACTGAGACGGACCATGAAGATCCGTTGGCCCAACAAGACCGCCTCCATGATCTATGCCGAGCCGATGCTCAGCGTGGAGTGGAGCCAGTCTCGAAGCTGGGCCCTAGCTGGGGAGTGTCCTACTACCTGACCATAGATTGCTGTTTCCATTAACTCTAGCTCCTTAGCTCGGACAACTAAGAGCTGCTCCTCAGAGAGGACTACGCGCAAGGTGTTCAACTGGGGGGCACTCAGTGAGTACGCCGGCATCTGACCAAAGGTTTCCATTGCCCGTCCCCTCTGGGAGAACCTACCTATCGCGCTGCTATGCTGCCGAATGGGGAGTTGCTATAGGGGGAGGGAGCAACTGGAGGAGCAGTGGTGTTGCAGACTCATCGCGGGCCAGGCCTCCCGTCAAGGCAGCACTCGGGGGTGGGGGGAAACGGCCGACAAGCGGCCGTTGCACAACTTGGCGAGGGCGCGTGAACAGGACAGGGAGGCGTGAGCAGTGCTGGGACGGCCCCGATCAGTCGGATGTGCAAGACAGTTGGACAGCGGCTGCGACCAGTCGGATGGCGCGACCGTCGGATAGTGGGTGAGACAAACGGCTGGCACGACAGTCGGACAGCGGGCGAAACAAACGGACGGATGGCGCGATCGGACAGGCAACCAATCGGATGGCACGTAGTCGGGCCGGGGGGCAAGTAGCGCAACGTGCCGGTTGAGTTTTTAGGTTGAAGACTGAGAAACATAATGCTACCCACTTTAAGTGACAAATCATCCAAAAAAAAGCAGGAAAGTTCTAAATGGTCCAAATCCATCTGTCACACAACAACCAGAGCTTTAAGATGTAAAAAGCCAAACATCAATAACAATCAGCTTAGAGAGTCTAAGACTAAGGTGTGCCTTTTTCATAAACTGGAAAATTTTTGAGCTCCGCAGTGCACAATTTTTGTCAGTAAGCACCTGGTCTTCAAGGACTCAATACAATAATTACACCTCACCTGATATCTTAGCATTTTTTACTTTAGCAGAAAGGCTCATCATATCACCACCTGCTCTCTCTGCACGATCCTCTTGGCTACCTGCAAACCTGCTTCTGTATTCTTCAACTTCTTCATCTTTCTGTGCCACCAACATCGCAAAACACAGGACTTACTTTACAACAAAGCTAGCAATCACCAAAAAAAGATCTATATGTATTTAACTTCTTAAAAGTCAATCCCACCAGCTCAAAGAATAAAGGTTCTGGCTTTCCAATCTTGTGACCAGCAGGAATCAAATCCCATAATTTGAATATTTTTGCAAAATTCCCAGAGTCTTCGGACAATGAAATGACTGATAGTGGCAGATTCAGCTGTCCAAGCACCTGGGAATTGCAGAAAGGAAACGCGTGTTATCTGCAGGAGCATCCAAAATCAAGTCTAGCATTTCCTTTCCACATGGTGAAATGTGCAGCAAGCTGCAGCTCGCCTACTTGCAGCTTCAATGTCAAGGCTACAACTATCATAATCTTTCTGAAGGTGATTTAGGTTTTCCTGTCCTCAGCTCTCACAATTGGTTGGAGTGGTTGAAAGTTACAATGAAACAAACACAAGTGCAAGTCATAGGTAATAGTTTCTCAAATCATGTCTAAAAAGCCCACCGCTTCTGCAGGGAAGCAGGTCCTTCAAGAGATTTATACATTAATCCTTGTGCATCTGTGTAGAAGTCTTACCTTTTTAGAGAAAGAAGGCATGAATGGCTCCAAAAGAATAGCCAGCAGTAGAACAAGGCCCGTTGCAGTTTTTATTACTATAGAGCAACTGGTCATATCCTCCTTATAGAGCTTCCAGAATTGGCTATCCTGTCACAAGGGATGTTTGCAAGTTACTTCCCTTCCTTTTAAAGAACATGATTCATAACGACAACAAAGAATACCTGCAAGTACAAGTTTCCAAGGCCAGATATATTCATGGGGATCTTGACTCCTTTCTTCAAAGAAACCTGCCAGAAAAAAAAGTGCCATAAACAATCAACCATGAACAGCACATATACGCACTACTAAGAAACTCTCACTGAGATCTTGAAAGGCATTTATACAGACAAGAAGGGAATAAAAACACCTTTTCCATAGCTTCAATATACTGGCCCACATTTTCTTCAACTTTTGATACTAAGTCCATCGTTAACTGATGTGCTTCTACACCAGAGACCTCGGGAATCACTCCCGCATAACCCTCACCTGATAAGCCCCAATCAGATTTTCAGATCTATTTGAGATTCTCTCTTGAAACTATCCTGAAATGACCAATACTTGCCTGATGGTTTTGCAACGAATGATAATGTCCTATGCACAAAATTTCCAAGATTTTTGAGCAGCTCATTATTCTGTTTGGCTTGAAAATCAGACCATGTGAACAAAGTATCAGAGACCTGCAACAGATTCAACATGGTGCTCAATTCTCCCAGTATACCTGTCAATGCATTATGCCCAAGAAACTAACTGGCCTTGCATACAAGATAAAGAGTGAAAGAATAGAACCCATAACACACTAACCATTTCTGCATAACAGTACAACACCGTTATTAAATCCACTTTCAAAAATCTACACATCTCAACATGTACACGGTTACATGTGCTGAATTATCTCAAATGAAGCCTCAAATCCAGCCCATAGCCCTTCAGTGAGTCCAAGGGGGCACTCAATATCATCAAAGGCTCGATTGCTCTGATCCAGATCCGCACTCTTGATGAATTTATCCTCACACCCCATCAGCATAATTTCATTACCCCTTCTCCCTCCATCTACAGCTCCCTTCTCTTCTCCCCTTCCTCACTTACCACTGCCTCTAGTTCCATCTGTAGCAGGTCCTAGTAAACTGCCCAATTGTCTTATTTACTATCACTGCCTTGTTCTTCTCCTTCAAAATGTCACCCCCTGTACCTGCTGATGGATATAAAGCAGACTTAAAATCCTGAGTCCACCTCCAGCTTTTACGTGATGTATTTCTACAGTTTCTCCCCACCTGTCCCTCCTTTTCAAAAGTCCATTTCTCATCCACCTCTTGTTTGTCTGACAGTTTATAACTCTAACCCCAAGTCTAGAGGCTTGGTGAAGAGCTCAAGTAACAGCAAAAATCCTAGGTCACAGACTATTCAGAAACAACACCAAAGAGTTAAAGCCAACTCTCAAAACCTATATCAACCTTTTTTGCAAGACACCTCCCACCCAAACAATCCATTAAAAGGCAGGCCATTAAAGTGTGAGTCCTAGGGAGTAGAAAGCTAAGTTTTATGAGTTGATCAAGTGATTGCATTGATTGAGCAACTACCCTTCCAGAGGTATGACGATTCTGTTCCTCGCACATGGTGGTAGCACAAAGCTCCTCTAAGATTCCTTCCTCACAAGTCACCCGTTGTGATGGCTTACAAGCAAGGCTTACAATAGATCTGGAGGCCACAGACTACTCACAAATATCACCAAGTAGCTGAAAGCCAACTCTCAAAGCATCCATCAACCATATTGCAGTGCACACCCCCACAACCAAGTCCATTGTAAATGCTTACTAGCAACACTCACAGTGGAGGATTTAAAATGGCACCTAGAACATGAAAAAGTATGTTTTTCAGATTGAACACCCCTAATCCAGATCAAGAATAATAACCCAACCAAATGTAGGACAACACCACGGGAGCACAAACCCTGCATCACATTTCGAGACAGCTCCTTCACAAGTAATCCATCCTGCACTTTCACACAAGGCTAAGAGGGGAAGCAGTTAAAGTAGATCCTGGGGTGTGGCACTTTGTGGAATTTTTTTCCACTTGAACGAGCATTATATTGGTTGAACAATAAGCCATCCAGATTTACAACAAATCCATTACTAGAACAGTTTTCCAAGGTCTCAAAGTTCGTGCTAGATTAGACAAAGTAGAGGAAAAACTGCACTTGGGGTGTCATGATGCATGGCATGTTTGTACACTGTTATAGGCAAATTGAATAGGTAAACCACTTGGAGGACACAAATTTAGGCATTGTTGCACCCCAGTTCGAGTGAGGCTCTAAAACCTTGCAACCGCTCAAGTAAATGTATGCAATAAGCAGTAGCAGTCAGCTCTAGAGTCAAGGAGAAGAACATCTGCAAATAGACATTCCCCTACCCAGAAAGAATGAGAGCTAACTGTGGATGCATGTGTGTGACTGCTGCACAAGTGTTGTCATCAGTTTTGCCCAATTGTGAGTTCCTAAATGCATTAATATGCACATGGAAAGTGATTGTCCAGTCCAGGTTTGTCAGGTACAAAAGGTACGGTACGGTACGGTACAATAAAATACTGTACTAATGGGTACCTTATGATTTTATAAGGTACGGTACAATATTAGTACGCACGTTTAGAGCTAAAATAGCAATGTCACTTGAGTTAATAGGATGAATACATGAGGATAACAAGGAAAAACCTCATGCACAACATGCACAAAGCGCTACTAAAAGACAAAGGGGAGTGTATATGTAATACATCAAAGAACAAAGTAAAGTTTAGGGTGGATGGACAAACAAGCTCTTCATTCTTTTTTGTGTGTGAGAGACGAGAGAGAGAGAGAGAGAGAGGCTTGGCAGTTTGGAGAGAGAGAGAGAGAGAGAGAGAAGGGGGGAGGAATGCTCTTGGAATTGCATACTCATCTTGAAAGTTGGGAGAGAGAGAGAGAGTGTGTGTGTGAGAGAGAGAGACTTGGAATTATGATAATAAACATAAGGCTTAGGAGTTGGAAGATATTGTATGGTCTAGTCTTCAAAGGCCAAAAATAGCCTGTTTTTAGGTACGAAATGGTACGGATACGTACCATACAGTACCATATGAATTGTACAGTATGAACTAGTCTATACGTAGTACGAATGCAACTATGGTCCAATCCTAGGCTTGTAAAACTGGTGCAGTCATAAGAGCCTTTTTCAAAGCTTCGTATGAAAATTGACATTCCTCCATCCAATCCAAAATAGCTAGCAACTTCTAAAGAGGCTGTGCTATGGAAGCATAGTTCAATACAAAGAGGTGGTAGTAGTTAGTGTGTTCGAAGAAACATTGGATGTCTTACTGGCTAATGGGTGGTGGAAGGTCCATTATCATCTTAATCTTGGTTGTATCAAGTGCAATATCATTTTGAGATACTACATGGCCCAAAATGATGTCATGTTTAACCCTGAACTGGCACTTCAAAGGATTCAAAGATGGATGGTGTTGCCAACATCGCTTAAAGACCAGTTGAAGCTTTTTGAGGTATTTCTCCCGTTTGCGATAAACATAGAGGTTGTCCATGAATACTTCATGCCAATGTCTTAGTGCGCCTTTGAAAATAGTATATGTAAGTCTTTATTGGCCAATCATCCAGGTGCACTTGCACACCTAGTTAAAACCCAAAAAGTCCCCTTAAGAAGTTGTAAGCTTCCTTTCTCGCCATTCTTCTTAAGTACCACAATGATGGGTGATACCCGATTTGTATGTTCAATACCATAAATGAATCCTATTTTTTGTAGTTTCTCCAACTTTTCTTGTCGGTTTGCCCTTCCCTCATTGTACTAACTAACATAATGACTTGATCCTCCTTTTTGTATTGCATGAATTGTTTTGGGAGATCTTATGGCTGCTTTTGGGTCTTTGTTTCCGACTCATTTGCAAGTGTGACATTTTTAAGGTGTTTGCACCTAAGATGAATCAAAAGTTTTGTTCTACCTTTGCAAGACATGTACTGCTTGCAGTATTTCAAGGTCTAAATCGTCACTCCCATCTATTTCTAAGTCAATATTCTCTATTGGTGAAGCATCACAAGTTGTGTCTTTTTCCTTAACGACCAAGAGTATTTCAAGAGTGGAAACTAGTTTTGGAGGTTGCTATCCCATTCACTTGTAGTCAAATATCTCTAGTTAATGGTGCAAGCCTGTGACATCCATACAACTTTTGCACGCTGCCATATAGCAAGGCTTCCTTTCATCAAGAGTTTGAGTTGGATTGAGATGTTAGTGGATGCAAGGATTGAGATGATGCTAGGCTCTATTTTCTGATTAAAAATATGCATTGTCCTGTATCATTGGGCATTGTTCCTTAATCCTAAATTTGTTGGCCGAAATAGAGCAAACCAATGGTAGAGTCACCAAGGTTTGGGTAGTTTTTTCTACATTGTTTCCACGCATTCCTTGACCATATCAATTGTAGCCAACTAGTGCTTAGGATACGGATATTTTTCCACCATTGTTAAAGTAGCCTTCTTTGTTTGGGGTGGTTGCTACACTCTCTACACTTCATACAAGAGATGTAGCCTATTGGGGAGTCAAGCCTTCGCTTTTCAATTTGAGTTCACTATATTTTCACCTTTTCTTAGTGTTCTTATTACCTATTGTTGGCCAATTTACTATGGTCAGTCCCTCAATGGTTATTCCAGCCTTTTTGCTTTGTGCTCTAGTGATAGCATTGATTGGAATGGAAAGAACATCTTCATCCTTGATTATTACAACAACACAGAGACTCAAGCAAACTGAGGATATGATTGCCTTGCTACTGCTGGCTTCTCGTCTCAATAAATTTTAATATATACACGTGATTCGACATTCGAAGCACCTTTGGTCTGCTTTGTTTTATTTAGGCTGCTCCTGCCTCTGCGGACAGTGTGACGACATGTGCCCTAGTTATTCGGAGTTCCAGCAAGCTATTGTCTCTCTAAGCTAGTTCATTGCTTATTCTCTTCCTCGTCCTACCATCATGATAGGCACAAGTCTATAATCCATCAAGATAGGGAGATCCTCTTCGTCGTAACAAACAAAGGGATTAGTGTACTCATCCTCTACCATTAGCTTGACATAATGTACAGCCATATCACTTCGGGGAACGAGCATTCATCAAGGGCTGTCTCAAGATTTCTTCGGCCTTCCAAAAACTATTTCACATCTGTCTATATGCCTAGAACGAGACAAACCTAATCCATTGCAGCAACAGATCGTACATCATCAAAATGGATGCTTTTTTAAAATGGCAACAAGATTTTGTTTGTGCACAACAAGATAAGGCCCACAACTCACACACAATAACATTGATTCAAACACAAAACCATCAATCCTCAAGGAAAAGATAGGACCTAAGCTCCTAAACATTGTTCGCAATAAACACAATGTAACCAAGAAAAACACCGAGGGCCCCCTCTAAATACAAAACATCATTATTTGCTGTAAAAAGCACATAATGAAACATAGATGATACTATCCATGGCACATCAAGACAAAGCTTTTTGCAATAAGGATGCCATACCATAGGTTCCTTGTTACACATTAATCATGAAGGCTCATCATTACACATGCAAACATCAGTACACACATCAATTCTCCAGATGAAAGAGAGATATAAAGCTTGCACCTTTCATATTAGCTTTTCTCATTCATGGCCAATTGTGTTGCTGCACAAATTACCACTAGTTTCTGTGATAAACTACTTATTACTAGATAATGCAATAAACTACTTGTATTTATAGTCACCACTGACAAAGACTTTAAGGTCAGATAGGCAATCATGTTACATCTCCTGATTACAAGCACAAACATTATGCATTTTTCCATGATGAAAAAAGCAAGAAACAACACACAAATGTCAGTGGTAACACAAGACATGCAAGTCAAAAAAAATTCTTCCATTTAAATTCTTCAGTCCAAATTCTTTGATGTTGATTGCAGCAAACGCATTACTGTTTTCCCCACTTTCCCGTGTTATAATCAAGATGACGATTCCATGAAGAGACTAGTATGATGAGGAGAACAGAAGAGTACTCAGTCCGATTCTCAATAGGGGCACGAGATTCGTTTTTCCTCCCAGCCTTGCCTAGTTAATTGCTAGCAACTCCCATCGTGATCCGATTGCCAGCCGTCACTTCTTGGTGAGTCCTACTATTCCTAGACTCTCTTTAATTCTAGGCTCCCCTAAACCCCGTTCGGGCGCCCAAGGCCCCCGGACGGTCATCCCTCGTGCCTGTTTCCCATAATTTACCTTATTAATATAAGGTTTCCTTCCCCTTAAAAATCGGTTTCGTCCTCGAAAAAGATACTTGGAAGGTCTAATTGTAAATTGGGAAACCTTTTTCTTAGGGTACTTACTCGCTCCCATGTTGAGCTTTCTTCTGAACAATCTTTCCACTTGACCAAACATTCTTGATAAATAGTATTCCTTGTTCATCTGTTTCGAACATTTAATATTCTTTCTAGTTCATGTGGATTAGATTGGTCATCTAATAGCTCCTCAATGTTATCATTTAAGATTAAATTATCCAAATCACCCAACTTCTTCCTTAACTTACTCACATGAAAAACTGGATGTATTTTACTACCAGTAGGCAGTTGGAGCTTGTAAGCCTGTTCTCCCACCTTTTTAAGTATTGTGAAAGGACCACAATACTTGGGTGAAAGCTTTGGACATTGTCCCGTTTTCATGGTTTTAGTTTGTTCAGGCACTTTAAGATAGACCAATTCTCCTTCTTCAAAGGAGACGTCTCTTCGTTGAGGATCTACATAAGCTCTAGCTCGATTTTGAGCTTCTTAATATTTTCTTGAGTAAATTTTAACATACTATTCATATCCTCCAAAAAGTCCTTGGCTGCCTGAACCTTTTCCTTATGCAGTCCTACTGCATGAGGAGCTCTGGGCTGAAACCCATACATTAACATAAATGGACTATACCCAGTGGAAGAGTGCTTGGCACTATTATATGCAAACTCTGCTATCAGTAGATACTCTTCCCAATTAGTTTGCCTTTTACTTACATATGCCCTGAGCATATCTTCAAGGATTTGGTTTTCCAATTGGAAGCTTTATTTTCTTAGTGCTGATTTTGTAGTGCAAACGGATCATCAAACTCTTAGATACTTTCTCACACGGGCTAAATTATCAGAGAAACACATGCGTTGGGTAAATTTCCTATCTATGTTTCATTTTTCGATAGTGCATGATGAAGGCGAGAAGAATGCAATTGCAAATGCTTTATCTCGCAAACCACAGGTCTCAGTTGTTTCAATTTCTTATCACCATGAATTGGATGATATGAAAGAGCAGTATCCAGATGACGAAGATTTCTCTGAAATCTATGAACAGTTGATCAATGGCAAACATCATGATCATTATGTGTTCAAAGAAGGCTTTATCGTGATACATGGAAGACTATGTGTTACAAAATAGCTAAGGCCAAAAGTTTTATTAGAAAGCCATACTCCATCGTATACAGGACATCGTGGTATTGATGCTACAGTCAAAGCAGTAGAGACTTTCTTCTATTGGCCAGCCTTGAGATCTAATGTTGATGCATATGTCAAATCTTGCCTCGTATGCCAAAAGGTCAAATTTGATAGATAGAAGAAACCACGGTTATTGCAACCACTGTCTATTCCAGAAAGGCCATGGGAAAGTATTGCCGTGGATTTCAATTTTTATCTTCCAAGAACTTCTTCAAGGAATGATGGAATCTAGACTATCATTTGCAGATTCACAAACAGACACATTTCATTCCTGTAAGGAAAAGGATTAAGTCAAAACACATGGTAAAGATATTTATGTATAATATCTTCAAGTACCATGGAATGCCACGGTCAATTCTCAATGATAGAGACCCAAGAATGACTAGCTTGTTTTGGAAGGCGTTGTTTGAAAACATAGGCACTACACTGAAATTTTCATCTTCTTTCAATCCACAAACTGATGGAGAGTCTAAAGAAGCAAATTCAATTGTTTTAGATCTACTGAAGTATTATGTTTCAAGTCATAAGACTTCATGGAAATACTACTTGCCATTGATTCAGTATGCATATAATAATACAGTGCACTCATCTACTAGCAAAGCACCTTTTGAGATTGTGGACAATGGAAAGAAATTGCCTCCCATTTTGCAAAGAAAAGATAACATTTTTGAAGTAGATCGTTATGTAAAAGATTGGAAAGAAGCATATAAAAAGGTCAAGTATGCCTTAGAAAAGTCACAAGCTAAACAGAAAAGAGTTGCTGATAGTCATTGTCAGGAACTCTTGTTCAAAAAGGATGATTGGGTCTTATTGCATTTTGAAAAGGCACATTTGAGAAAACAGAAGGGCAAGGAACATTTGTTTCCAAAGCTGAGTATGCGTTACTATGGCCCTTTTCAAGTCTCAAAGAAGATCAATGACGTGGCATATAGGCTGAAATTGCCAGAGAAATGGAAAATTCATAATGCATTCCATGTGAGTCTATTGAGGCCTTTTATTGGTGAAGTGCCAAAAGATATGGTTCAAAAGAAACAGCTGAAGTAGAGGAATTAGATGAGATTCTAGTTCCTGAGCAGATCTTGACACATAAGGATAGAAAAGTGAAAGGTAGAGTTATAAAAAGATTTTTGGTGAAATTCAAGAACTATTCACCAATGGATGCCAAATGGATAGAAGAGGCTGAATTGGCAAATTCGCCTCAGTTATTGCAACTTTACCGAGAAGCTTTCTTACTAGAATCCACAGTGATTGCTTTTTGAAGCAATGTACATTCTCTATTGTACAGTTGAATATTGTATCTCATTGAATAATGCATAAAGTATGACTTACATTTAGCATTAACATGTGTATCATTGAATGAAATCTTAGTACTTTGAAGTTGTATTTGTTACACTTCAATTGAATGAATATGCATGTTGTGACACTACCCGAGGGGTTCACCATAGATGTTGTATGGTATCACGTGAGTGTAAGGGAGGGGGGATTTGGGAAGGGGACACTTAAGCGTATACATTAGAAGTAGACCCCTCTTAATTTCCTATATTGAACTTAAATTTAAGGAGGGGATAGAGGGAAAAAAGAAGGGGGGGTAGGGGGGGGGATGCATTTGATCACCTCTCTCCATAGATTGGTTTCTCCATGGCATACAAGAGACCTTGACAAGTAAGGTTAAAACCCTAAATCCTCATATAGTAGGGTTACTGAATTAATCATAGTGTGGGAAAAGGGGAGTTAGCACTCTCCCATGGTTTTGGTAGAGAGATTCAACTTCCCTTCTTCCAAAGAGAGCTTGATGTCCGCTTGGTGTAGTCACTTTAAGTATAAAGGGGTTCGATTCCCCTACTTTCTCTCCTCAGGTGGTAAGGGGGCATAAGCACTCAAACATTGCAACACATACATCAATGGTATCCAAGTGCCACTACATAAATCACTTTGTGATATGACCATTTTGATACTTTTAATTGCTTAGGATAATTCCAACTTTTAAAAAGAAACTTAGTATATGTTCTATGAAGACTTACATTTAAGAAAGGGGATACAAAAAAAGTCATACATGTATATATCTTATAAGCTTAAATAGGGGGATATATTAGTCTTACAAGCTTCATAAATAGGGGTTTTTTTAAAAGTCATTGCACGCAGGTGACATGTCTTCTTTACTCTGAGTGAACTCCCCGTGTGACACTAATACTTCCGGGATACGTGCTATCGCCTTGTGTTGCATCTGGAAACATGTATATTAGAAAGGCTCCTAGTAATCATAGTTGGATACAGAATCTGATCCTCCACCTATGTGAGACTTGAGCTTGCAATGGCACAAATGGTAGTGGGATAACTCCTACCATCGCCCCGTGTCATTTGTTAGCAAGTGATACATGCAATAGCACTAATAACATGGAGAATCTTGTTGTTGTCAGAGTGCAGCAATACAAAAGCGTAGGACAAAGACTGAGAGAGAGTGAGAACACAAAGAGAAGAGAGAGAGAGAAAAGGAGACAGTGTAGACGCAGAAAATCTGCGATATAGTATGCTATATAAGAGTGCAAAAATACACAAGAGGGTAGAGGAAATATCTGCGTATGTCTCCAACTTAATGACCTCGATCTCTGTCAGCCTGAGCACAGTTTGTCTCAACCAACAGATCTCAAGATCAGAATCTGATATAATGAATGTTGGAGTGTGCCATGAACTAGCTATAAATAGCCAATAAATAAGAAATTCCGAGCACCAAGTCGGCTGCATTTAATGCAGCCGACTGCAGCAAACTGTGCCACGTAGCTGCTGACTTGGCATCCTCTACGACTGCACTCTGGTCATAATGCTCTGCCCACGGCTGTACAAGGAATAACTCTCTAACACCCCCTCTCAGATCCTGGACATGGAAGAAAACTGAGAGATCTGGAATGTTGCCGAAGAAGAGCCTAGGAAAGCGCCTTCATGAACAAATCTACAAGATTATCCTCCATCTTGCAGTACTCCACATCAATGGTCCCATCCAGAAGCTTCTCCAGAATGAAGTGATACAAGATCTCAATGTGCTTCGTCCGGGCACGGAATACAAGATTCCGCACCAAGGCAATGCAACTCTCGTTGCCACATCGCAAAAGAGTAAGACGAGTCTAGGGGCAACCAAGCTCCTCCAACAATCTCCAAAGCCACACAACCTCACATGTGGTGGAAGATGCAGCCCAATACTCCGCCTCAATAGAAGAAAAAGCTACTGTGGGTTGCTTCTTGCTACTTTTTTACCCCCAGAGTTCTCTTGGATTAAGCCGAGGTCTTATCATAGCCAAAAGAGGCAGCCATTGGGACAAATTGGACTAATGGTTTGTTTGAGCCTTAGGACTGGTTCCATGTTGAATGGGCACTGAAGAATAGAATGCCAGTGGTTTGGGATTGTATGCTTAGCCACTGGAGATAGTGCAAGACAATGAGTCTGGCCAAGACAGAAGATACACATGTGAGAATGCTCATGGAATAAAAGTCATTGTAACTGAGTCACGCTAAACTTTTTGATCTGGTTGCAATGATAAAAATTGCTCATAACAACTTAAGGAATGCAGGGGTCACCATCTCTAAAATTTAGGGAGTTATTATTTTTTAACCCTAAAATCTGTTCACGTCATTATGTTCGTTTTTGCACAAGGATTAATTCTCTTGTCTGCCGAGGTCAAATTTGATCATGGAGAATTTTAGACCAAAAGCTTTAAACGGGAAATTTGTTACACGTATGCCATGTGGCACAAATTTCCAAAAGAGAGAGAGAGAGAGAGAGAGCATTAAAAGAAAACGTAATAGGCATGAGGGGTAGATCTAAGAATGAAGTTTTGAGGAGCTGAGGGCATATAGTTGCAAGTACATCAACTATGGAGAGTAGTTCTTCTTGACTCATGTACGGAGATAGAGCTTGCTCCCTTTGGTCAACTCTCTCTCTATTCTTAAAGCAAATGATCTGCATGATGGGTTGATTCCATCGAAGGTACAGTTCTATGTTTTCTTTGCACTTCTGCTAAGGCAAAAGCCTCATTGTCCAAGTTCAAGAGCAGTTGTTGGCTTCTCCAATACAAGAACTAAAGAAAGTGATGACCATGCCACACAAGAACAAGGCTTTTCAGCTCTGATTTAGTGTTGTTTGTGGGACTGTTTTACTGTTGAAATGATGCCAAGGTAAAAGGAATGTTCTGGATATGCTGGACAGTAAGAACAGTAAATACAGAGTTCTGCAGACTGCAATTCTGCACATGAATCACTGAGTTATAGTCACAGAAAATGCTTTCCTAAAAGGGATGTTGTTCTGGATATGCTGGATTGTAAGAACAATAAATACAAAGTTCTGCAGACTGCAATTTTGCACTTATTGAGTTATGGTCACAAAAAATGATTTCCTAAAAGGGATGTTGTTCTAGTCATGTTGTACTGTCCTTATGCAACCGGTCTATGATGCACATTAAGCGGTAGTTCCTTTAATTAACACCTGGACTTTACATACACACACATAAACATAGACCTCTCTCCCTCGCTCAACACCAGATTGGCCCCGAAGACCGGCGCCTCTCTCGATATTTCTTTATCAATTAAAAGATAGAAAATTACAAAAATAGTGATGTTCCAAAATACATAACATGTGAACAATTGGTTTTCATCTCTTCTAAGTAAATCCCAGCTGCATAGGAACAGTACAACATGCCCAAATCAACATCCCTTACTGTCCAGCATGTGCAGAATTCACTGTTCTTACTGTCCAACACACTGTTCTTACTATTCAGCATGTGCAGAGTTGACGGTTCTTACTCAACATGAGTAGAGTTCACTGTTCTTACAATTCAGCATGTGCAGAGTTCATTGTTCTTATTCAGCATGAGCAGAGTTCACTGTTCTTACAATTCAGCATTTGCAGAGTTCACTGTTCTTATTCAGCATGTGCAGAGTTCATTGTTCAGATTCAGCATGAACAGAGTTCACTCTTCTTATTCAACATGTGCAGAGTTCACTTCAATGGAATCAATCCATCACACAAAGTGTTTCTTCTGAGAATAGAGAGAGAGATGATCAGAGGGAGCAAGCTCTATCTCCGTGCTTGAGTCAGAGACGTAGAAGTACTCTCCATGGCTGGTTTTCTTGCAGCAATCTGCCCTCAGCTCCTCCAAACTTCATTCTCCCATCTGCCCCTTATGCCTATTACGTTTTTTTTAATGCTCTCTTTCTCTCTCTTTTGGGAATTTGTGCCACATGGCATACATGTAACAATTTTTCCCGTTTAAACCTTCCCGTCTAAAATTCTCCATGATCGGTGCAAAATTTGACTCAGCACAGACCACAAAATTAATCCTCGTGTAAAAACGAAGACAATGATATGAACAAATTCTGGGGTCCAAAAATAGTAACTCCCTAAATTTTAGAGATGGTGACCCCTGCATTCCTCAAGTTGTTTTGTGCAACTTTTATCATTGCGACCACATCAAAAGTGTAATGTGGCTCAATTACAGTGACTTTTATTCCGTGAGCATTCTCACATGTGCATCTTCTATCTTGGCCAAGCTCATTGTCCTGCACCATCTCCAGTGGCTAAGCACACAGTCCCAAACCACTCGCATTCTATTCTTCAGTGCCCATTCAATATGAAACTGATCCTAAGGCTCGAACAACCCATTAGTCCAATTTGTCCCAATGGCTACCTCTTCTGGCCATGCAAAGATCCCGCTTTTTCAAGAGAACTCTGGGGGTAAAAAGCAACAACAACAAAAGAAAAGAAAAATAAAATATTTATATAAGTAAATAAGAAAAGCAATTGTAAAAAGTATCACCACCTAGTGACACCTTATACAGCTGGGATTTACTCAGAAAAGATAAAAACCAACTGTTCACAGGCTATGTATTTTGGAACATTTCATTTTTGTAACTTTACATCTTTTAATTGATAAAGAAATACCGAGAGGGGTGCCGATCTTCGGGGCCAATCTAGTGTTGAGCAAGGGAGTGAGGTCTCTGTTTGTGTGTGTGTGTGTGTGTGTGTGTGTGTGTAAAAAAACCAGGTGTTAATTGAAGGAACTACCGCTTTATGTGAGTCATTGACCGGTTTCAAAAACCCATCAGCTTTATCAAGGAAACTCATCCATCACTCATCCAATGAATGGTTGGTTAACAATCAATACATTTCAAAAAACCTAGCAATGGCTACATTTACTGATGGGTTTTTGAAACAATCAAAGCAAGAAACATCAACATGAAATTGTACCACAAGATATGTGAAGAGCAATGCAATAAGAGCAACATAACAAGATACAATAGCCATCATCATAGTAAAGAGGAAGCAGCAACATTAGTCTCCCATCCCTGCCAAGAAGAACAACTTTCAAGTCCAAGGTTTCTAAAAGCTCCATCTCGTAACATGTGTAGCTCTCATATGCATTAACGCTTCTGATAGTTCTTTGGTGTAAAGCACGTAAAAGCAATGTAAGGCACAAATCTAGATGAACTTGGAGACAAGAAATTATCGAAGGATTCCCACCATGAGCACTCTTTATAGCATAATCTCTAATAACAACTAAATGCATACAATGAAACCTTATCACCACTAGGTCCACAATGCCAAATGAAACCCTTCTCTAATGACAACAACTAAATGCATATAGGGAAACCTCATCATTGCCATGTCCACAATCCCAAGTGGAACCACTGTAAGCAAAGCAGCCCCAAAATACCCTCTGTATGAAAAGAACTACAATATTCACTCGCTAAATCTCCAACATGTGCCCTAAGCTAGCTAGGAACAAGTGAAGACACAGTCAAATCACTGCTAGTACACAACACATATGGCTCTCCCATAGCTGCCCTCCAAGGAAACACAAAAGAAAAATGCAAACATCACCACACTATTGAGTTAAAAATGCATTAAAAACTGATTTGCCCTCTTAAACAGCCCCAAAACTCAAATGTAACCAAACTTTCATTAAAAATAAGTGTGTTTAGAGAGTTTTTGTCTCCCATAAGCAAAACCCTAATTTCGGAGGATCCTTCTAGATCTATGAATAGACAGGCTGTCCACCATGAAGCGCATGCTTGTTTTGCACGTCACACCAATCCACAACCTCTCTACTACCGTTGGCACCTGTTTCAAGCCTACAGCTGACAGCCTACCAACCTCTATTGTTGTTGGGACACTACTTTCAGCCTGGAGCCCGCTCGATGGCTATCAAGCCTCATGCAATTGTTGTACATCATCACCATCTGCTGTCCACCCATCATCAATTGCAAAGCCACCTTTGTTTCAACACGTGACATCCATTTTCCTGCTGCTGCCCTATTGCCAAGAGATACCAGACAAATGCGTTTTGCACCAAACCCTATATGGACTGCCACGTCAGTATTCAAGCAATAGTTCACAACCTGCAATTTTCTCTTTTCCAAGCCGCCTACTTCAACACAATCCATGACAACAATTGCCCTACTCTTCTCAGCTCTGGAGATCAATTTCCTACCTTGAACAAGTGGTACAAAAATTTAATTTTTAAAAGTAATATTTTGAAAATTAATTTAATAATCTAGATAATGCAAGAAAATGGGATTAGAAGGCTACTACTTGGCAAAAACTTGCCCATGCAAGTGGGAAAAACGTTTTTGAGGTTGGGAGAGAGAGAGAGAGTATGTATGTTGCCATTGCTATTGCAATTGTTGACAAGCTATTTCCAACCAACAAGAGACCCTCCAAGAGCTCATGATATGCCCAACAAAGACTACAGAAGTAGATGACAACAGTTTGAGCACTCTCTGAACTAGGTACCATTATATTCGGTGTGTTCCATCAATGGAGACAACATTATTAGTTGTCTAAACAAGGCACCAGCTGATTTCTTCCATTTTCTCACAATGGAAGTCTAAATTTCCACTCTTTTCAACATTTTCACACATTTTCCAACCATTTATTAACTTCTCTCAACATTTTTCAACAGTTTGACCCATCAGAGAAAGAGATTTCAGTCAATCTTGGCTATAAACCCTAATTTACAAAAAAATTTAGGGTTTTGACAGATACCTTTGTATGGGTGTTCAGAATTGAAAGCCTAAGACTTGAACTCTAACCACTGAAATTGAAGAATTTTAGAGAAACTCAAGAGAGTAACCACTCAATTTCAATGTGGGGATAAATTTGTCTTGCAAGAAACAACGTGAAGGCCAATTCTCGAGGCAAACCAAGGGACAAATTAATTTAAAGGCTTGCTGGTACTTCGATTAGTGGAGAAAATTAGAGAGTCTCAATTGTACTCTATCCATTTGCAATGAAGATAAAGAAATATTGCAGGGGGCACCAATTCTGGGGCCAACAAGTTGTCCATAATCCAAGATTTAAGCGATAAAGTGTGCATCTCAATTTATGTTAATTCACTAGTTACTATAATTTCTGTTAAATAATGTTATTATCACCCTATCTTAGGATTTCTGTATCGTTCTTAAAATAGACAATCATGTCATCAAATAAAGCGTCCACAAATCTTCTATGTGGCTTGAAGATATGATCCATCCTCCAATTAAAAGTGCCACGAGCATTCGTAAGTCCAGAAGGCAAAACAAGAACTCATACGATCCAAAAGATGTCCTAAAAGATGTCTTAGTGTCATGAAGAAAAAATACCTTGATATTTTTGTACTTTGGAATCATGCTAATTCCATACCTTGTAATTTCCAGCCCTTGTAAATTCAACCCTTGCCTATGTAAATGTGCCCTTAACTTTGGAGATGAGGGGTTAGGATAAAGAAGGCAAGAGGCTAAGAGAAGAGATCTTTTGGCTCATTCACTAAGTTTGGTTGTTCATTTTTCTGATGTTAGCTTCCTTCTTGCTAGATGAAGCATCAACCATGGCTGTCGTGTATTTTTGAAACTCTCATCATTAATACATGGCAAGATGTCTTGGTGCAATAGTTCTCTTGTTATTTCATGTCTATTGCAGTTTTAGTTAGATTTTTTTTCTTGGTTGAATGCTTCATTACATTAGTATCAGAGCACTAGTTAGATCCTTTTGTCAGTACTCATTTTCTTGTACTTGATCCAATTGCATAGACTAGGGAGTGAAAACCGCAGTTAGAAGGAGTAGCAGGACTTAGTTTCTTCATAACCGGAGTTACATTTGAAGATCTGCTACAAACAGAGATAAAGATGGAGGTTCTTGGCACTACCCTGTGAGAAATGGCGGACTCCAACCAATTTAGCAAGTCGTGACCAAGCTTTGGACCAAAAATTGGAGTAAGAGGGACAAACTGAGGGTTACAGGACTTAGTAAAGATAAAAAGAGTTACTTTTCAAGAAACAAGGGTTTCTTCTCTTTCCCTTCAAGCTGCCTTCAAGAGTCCATGGCAATGGACTGATCTAATCTCTTCTTTTGGATCTCTATCATGTCAATGGATCACATAGCCTTGTTCCTCTCCTCATTAGCTTCACTTGGAATACTCATATGGCTATCGTAGCTCTTTTTTTTAAGAAGGACAAGAGTATGCTGCTTCCGAGATTATGCCAACAACATACTCCTACATCAGCGTGAAAAAAATGGAGCACGAGAACTCTTAGAGAGCTTAACTAGCACTCTTCTACATTTGGCTAAGCTCTCCTTCAAGCCTTGACAACCTTTCTTCCATCTTTGAGCTTTCCCTTCTCTCATGAAACCCTAGACATGACTGCTTGGGACAACACCAAAGAATTTCTGAATTCTTGAAGCAAATGAAGGGGATTTTGGTGGTAAATCATCCTGGGAGCATCATCAAGCATTTGCCCTCAAGCCTTCATCAACATTGATCCAACATTGGAGAGTCTTGATCCAACATTGATCAAGGGAAGATAATGGACGACATGTACCTTCAATGTCACTAAAATCTTGGCTTCTCTCTTCAAATTTTGGAGTCTACACACTACATTGGAGCTTCTTTCATTGGTCCTTCAAGCTCTACAACAAGTAGAAGAAGAATTTTACCTATATCAACCATTCTTGAAGCTATTGGAGCAACCATGGAACTGTTAGCAGAGTATTTGTCAGCTCATGTGTGAGTCTGAGCTTGATCTGGGCTGGGCATTTTTATTAGGTATTTTAGGTTTTTTCTGGTGTGGCATTTTATGCCATTGGGGCATTTTATGCACCAGTCGGCCAGCATTAAATGCTGTCCGACCAGCATTATTGCTCCCCACTTTTTCAACCTATTTATACTTCGTGGCTCCTCCTCAGTCAGTCACTTCATCTTCACCATCTGCAGACTCTGTGGAGAGAGGAGCCAGTGCCAGTGCCCACGCAGCCAGTGACTCACTGTTGTATGCGACTGTCTCGTGTTCAGATATATGGATTCCATTTCCCGTGCATACATCTGAGTTCTCATCTGTATCGTGTTCTTTTCTTTTCTCTTTTTGTCTTGTGTTTCAGCAGTTTATTTCAGCACATGTTTATGCTTCCACCGCTGCTCCACTTCTGACATGGTATCAGTTTTCAGGATTTGTGTTTCTGCTGTGTTTTCTTGCTGATTTCAGGACTGTTTTCTACCCCTGCTGATCAGACGACTGCTGTCGCAGCCAGGCGACCTGTTTTGGGGCTGTTTTCAACCTGCGTTTTTTGCAGTTTTGCCATCGCCTGCTGCCTCCACACCCTCTACTGCCTGCGTTTTTCATCTGCAGCTGCTGGCGACAGTTTTCTACCTGTTTTCTCCAGTTTACAGCCTGCGTTTTGCTGATTCAGCATCTCTCGTGGCTAGGTGGCTGTTCCTTCAGGCCGTTTTTGCTGTTTTTGGCAGTTTTTGACTGATTTTTTGACTTTCTGCAGCAGATTTTATTCTTCTATTGATCAGATTTTGGGTTATCTTGCATATGAACTCTCATTTTCTGCAAACTGTGCTTGTGTTTTGGCTGTGTTTCCTCTCTAAATTCCATCTCTTCTCTACTTCTCTTCTTATCCTTTCCGTATGGCTCCTCCGTGCACTTCCACTGATGATAAGTTACATGGACCTGATTATCTCACATGGAGTGCTATCATGAAAGCTTGGTTTGTGCAGAAGCGGCGATGGTACATCGTCTGTGGAGCTATTGCTCGACCTCTCCGTCCTTCTCTTCCTGAAGATTTTGATGAGGACAACCATGAGAAAGCGGTGCTCACATGGGACTCAGATGATGCCCGTGCTTACTCGGCATTGCTTCGGTGTATTTCTAAAGCGGTCTTACCGGCGGTTACCTCCTGTAGGACATCTCCTGAAGTATGGCAGAAGTTGCAGCAGATGTACGAGGCACCTTCCACCATGCGGGCCGTCACACTTTATGGCCAGCTCCAGCAGATGAAGTTTGAGCCGAAAGATACTATTCAGTCTTTTCTTATTCGTGTTACGCAGGTACAGGACCAGCTTCGGCACATGCAATCTGCTCTTCCCGAGGTGCATCTTGTCGGGACGGTCCTCTACAAGCTCCCCCCGGAGTTTGATGGAGTGGCCAATGCTTTGCGGGCGCAAACATCATCGACTCCTGTCAGTTTTACACATATGACCTCGATGCTTCTTGAGCATGAGGCATCCTTGAGATTACAGGGGCGGCTTCCAGCACATTATGGAGGTGAGGCTTATGTAGCTTCAGAGAGGGGTGACGGGAAGAAGAAGTCCAAGGCCCAGTGTTACCACTGTGGCAAGAAGGGACATTTGCGGAAGGACTGCAAGAAGTTAGCGGCTTCCAGGAAGAAGGAGCAGAAGACGAAGCGGGATGCTGACTCTACCGATGAGTCCTCTCCTTCATCAGACTCCGACTCTGATCCTCCGACCAAGGTGAAGTCCAAGGCGCGGAAGGGATCCTCTTCTGCGGATCGCGGGAAGGGCTTGGTGGCCCCTTCCTCGGCTGCTTTCTAGTGGTGGTGATGAGGTCATCCCTCACGACTCTCTTGTGCCAGAGAAGGAGTGTGAGCGGGTGTTCAGATGGGGCAGCCGCGCCTCATCTATACTTTTATACAGGTGCACAGGTTCCACAGAGGGACATTCCTGATGCATCGACTTCAGTCTGGCGAAATCAAATCCTGGAGCTGGGATTGACATCCAGGTTCATGATGAGCTGGTTATCTGACAAAGAGAGGGAGGCTTTCGTCTGGAGCTCACATGAGGGGACACTTTGGCGGTCTGGCCAAAGGCAGGGACTCCATGGCCACCTATGTTCAGAGGCATTTTTGACAGGATGGTCTTGGATGCTCCTGTGAGACATTGGTGATGGACACAGAGACATGCTATGATCTTCTCTATTTTCAGGTGTTTGCTACGATCGACATCATCATCAGGTTCTCTCCGAGGCACCTTGGTGGTGGCTTGATCACCCATTGCTTGGGCATCCATGGTTCTACTTGGTGGTTCTATGTTGTATAGTTTCTGATCCCTTTTCATTGTACTATTGTATTGTATCAGATCACTCATGATCTGAGAGAGGGTGTTAGCAGAGTATTTGTCAGCTCATGTGTGAGTCTGAGCTTGATCTGGGCTGGGCATTTTTATTAGGTATTTTAGGTTTTTTCTGGTGTGGCATTTTATGCCATTGGGGCATTTTATGCACCAGTCGGCCAGCATTAAATGCTGTCCGACCAGCATTATTGCTCTCCACTTTTTCAGCCTATTTATACTTCGTGGCTCCTCCTCAGTCAGTCACTTCATCTTCACCATCTGCAAACTCTGTGGAGAGAGGAGCCAGTGCCAATGCCCACGCAGCCAGTGACTCACTGTTGTATGCGACTGTCTCGTGTTCAGATATATGGATTCCATTTTCCGTGCATACATCTGAGTTCTCATCTGTATCGTGTTCTTTTCTTTTCTCTTTTTGTCTTGTGTTTCAGCAGTTTATTTCAGCACATGTTTATGCTTCCACCGCTGCTCCACTTCTGACAGGAACTCAATGAAGCTAAGGCCTATCTCTTTATGGAGTATTCTTGAGATTTGGGAATTCTTAGATGGATTTGAAGCTGAAATCAAGCTCTATTTGTGGGAGATTCCTTCATCAACTACAACACTCTTCTCTTACAAGCTTAAGAGGTACTCTAATCATCTTTTAATCTCTCTTTAAATCCTCTTGCTGAGCTACGTCCAATTGATAAAAGAGGGATTAAAATGACAAAGAATCCCATCCATTCTATCAAATGCATTTCATGGAAAATCCATAGAGCTATCTTAGTGATTGATCATTACATAACCACTCATTCACTAAAATAATCACTTCCAAGTGCCTCAAATTGTCATTTCATTTACCTAACCCTGATATTGAATTGTTTGTTTTTTTTTGTTTCATTGACATGAGTGAAATTCTACCCAATGGTAAGTGGAATAAGAATTGTTAAGCAGTGAGTCACTGCTGAGGTTATCCCTTACCTATTCCCATTTAAATTTCAGCCTACTCCATTCAAGTTCATGCATAACATAAAAGGGCAATCAAATTCTTTTCATTCCATGTATTTCATGCTGATTTTTTAGAGCCTAGCATTAAACTGCCATGTATATACCCATGAGGAAAAGTGGATGTCGGGCGAGTTGGTAGGATAAAAGAGAGGTGACTCTCCCCTACTAGCAAGGACCCTAAAGGGGAGCACAAACCGGCTTGAGAGGAAAATTTGCACACCTCTCAAGTCTCCGATCCCATGCATTTAAAGTTTAGGTGCAAGTACCACTCAAGGAAACAAGAATTCAGCCTTTAACATGGTATATTTGGCATGGGTTACATGATGCAAAGGCAAATGTATGGCAACATAATGCAATGCAAGTGGCAAATGGGAATAGAGCTATGCTGAGCATTATGAATGCTATTATTGGCATTTGTTAATTGGGTCAATAATAAAAGAGTTGGAACAAGGTTTTCCAACAAAGTTCCATCGATTGGACCTTTCTTTTGCAGCATACAGTGGGATTGTTAAATCCTTGGTTTATTGCAGAGGTTATTTTTAGTTTTGGCAGATGTTGTAGAAATTTTCAAACAGCTACAGTAAACTGTTTACAGATTTTTCTGTACTAAACTACTTTCAACACTTGATAGCTCCTTAGAAAGGGAACTTCTCAAGCTTCAAGCAAAGTCTAAGAGTTCGTTATTCGGAGCACTAGAACTCAAGATCTTTGAGTTTTTCTTCTCCTGTATATACAGGATAGGAAGTTACTCGTGGCAAGAAATAAGAAAAGGGATTCTATTTTGGAGACTATCCATAAAGAGCTAAGAGAATACCAACATGAACATGAACATGAAACCCCTCAAGAAGCTATATACCGCATGCATTATGAGAATGAAGAGGTTGATGTAAGCTCCACTCATTCTCCTATCAATCAACCAACGAATGGAGTTGAGATGTCCCATGCTTCCATAAACTCTAACAGTCTACAACAACTCTCAAATGATATTAAAGACATAAAATCAGGCTTTGATGGTATGAGGATGGGTATTGACAAGTTAGTGGCTATCTTTAGTGAAAAGATGTTGTCTACAGCTGGTTCTAATGTTCCAAACCCTCCTTTGGCTGAAGAGCAACCCAAACCCTCTACTCCAAAGGTGATAGGACAATTTAAAATTGCGGAATCGTCAAAGGCTAAAGATTTTCTTCAACCCACTTCATTTCACCTTAGCCCCATCAATTAAAGGCCTATTCTCAGCCACATGGGCAAGATCCACATGATAGGGTTCAAGCAAGCTCTAGACATAAAGAGGATCATTTACAACATGTAAAAGAGGTCTTCGATATATTGCGGAAGCACAAACTATTTGCCAAGGCAACTAAGTGTTCATTCATGACAAAGGAAGTTGAATACTTGGGTCATATAGTGAAAAAAGATGAAATCAAAGTGGATCCTAAGAAGGTGCAATGCGTCAAAGAATGGCCTACTCCAACTAATGCCACTTCTTTAAGAGGCTTTCTTGGGTTATCATCCTTTTACCGTAGGTTTATGAAGAATTATACTCATGCAGCTGCCCTTACCGATCGGCTGAAAAAAGAGACCTTCTTTTGGGACAAAATCACCGAGAAGAGCTTTAATGAGCTGAAGCAATTGCTTGTTTCAGCACCAATACTAGTTTGCCATGATTTTTCCAAGACTTTTACCATCTACGCGGATGCTAGTGGTCGAGGTTTAGGGGCTGTTTTGGTTCAGGAGCATAGTGTCATTGCCTTTGAGAGCAGAAAATTCGATGATAAAGAGAGGGAGATGCATGTGTACAAGCAAGAGATGCTTGCTACATGCGATCAAAAAATGGCATCATTATCTCTATGAAACACATTTTAAAGTCAAAAGCGATCATAAAGTGTTGAGGTATTTTCTATCACAACCCAACCTTTCTCCCAAGGAAAAGAGATAGCTGGCTACCTTGCAGTCATATGATTTTGAAATAGCATACATGGTTGGAAAGGATGACGTTGTAGCTGATGCATTATCTAGAATGTGGGCATACAGTTTATCTATAGTGTCTACAATTTATAAAGATTGGATAAACAACATCCAAGAAGAATCTGTGTTGGATGAGCATGTTGTCCAAATTTTAAAGAAATTACAACAAGGACACGATGAAGAACTTTCAAATTTCAAAGTGCATAATGGACTCTTATGGTTTAAGGGTAAAGTGTGCTTGGTTCCTAACAATAAATTCAAGCTGAAAGTACTCCATGAGATGCACTCATCACCGATGGCTGGTCATTTGGGTCTTTTCAAGACCTTTGACAAGGTCCATAAAAGTTTTTATTGGAAGGGTTTATGGAAGAACGTTAAGGAGCATGTATCCAAGTGTTTAGAGTGCCAACAAAATAAGGACTCCACCTTATTACCAGCAGGACTCCTTCAGCCTTTACCTATTCCTACAGGCAAATGGACCGACATTTCCATGGACTTTATAACGAGATTACCTACTACTAGTCATGGATGGAATAGTATCTATGTGGTTGTTGATAGATTGACTAAATCAGCCCACTTTATTCCAACCAAAATACAATATTCAACAAGGCAAGTGGTTGAGCAATTTATGGAAGGTGTGTTCAAGCTGCATGGTATGCCAATGAGAATAGTATCGGATAAGGATACAAAATTCATGGGAAACTTTTGGAGAAGTCTATTCTCTTCTATGGGTACTTTTCTCACTCCTAGTACAACCTATCACCCCCAAACCGATGGGCAAATGGAGAGAGTCAATCACTTCGTGGAAGTGTACCTTAGGCATTATTGTCATGACACACAAGCTTTATAGGATCGTTGGATCCACCTTGCTGAATTTCGCTATAACAACGCGTATTACATGAGCATAGGTATGTCCCCATTTGAAGCACTTTATGGGTACAAAGTCCAAATTCCATCAGTTTTGTTTCATGAAGATATCAACCCCCAAACAAAGGAAGAGTTGGAAAGGATGGAGATGCTCATGAGACAATGCAAGGATAGCATAAGCAAAGCACAAAAAGTAATGAAAGCCTATGCCAATGAGAAGAGAAGACATTTGGACATCAAAGTTGGAGATTAGGTGTCTCTTAAAGTGCCCAAGACAGAGTATGCTTCATTGAAGGGTGGGAACACTAAGCTTGCTCACAGATTTTATGGACTATATTCGGTAGTGGACAAAGTTGGAGAGCTTGATTATAAGCTCCAACTATCTTCTTCCACTAGAATACATGATGTGTTTCATGTTTCACACCTTAAGAAATATGTTGGACCTGCTGTGCATGTATTGGAAGAGTTGCCACCAATGGATGAAGCAGGACTTGTCATATATGAACCTGAAAGCATTATTGGAAAGAGAGAAAAAGTGCTCAATAATCATACTCTTACTGAGTACCTCATTAAGTGGAAGAGCCTACCTATAGAGGAATCTTCTTGGCAACCATCCACTTATGTGAATGATTTTCCTTGGTTATTGCAAGATGATACATGACAGACTATGCAGGGACTGTGCAAGGACAGCTTGCCATGAGATATTACTGTCAGCAATAAAACTGTCCTGACTTTATCAAAAATTGATTTTGATGTTATGGGGTGATACTAGGGATTGTATACTTCATTTCTAGACCTCATATGTGTCATTTGGACCACTCTATCAAAAGTTATGACAGTTTTTGTAAATCAGCCCTATTTGGACAGCAGCCACTTTACTCATAGTTTGGTATACATAAAGGTCTCTCTTACATGGAAAGTGCTTTCCTATCATATCGGAGCTACATGGGCATCATTACTATCATGCTTGGCATGGATTTGATCCATTTATCCTTGGTTTTGAGGACAAAACCATCTTAGGACGGGATGGTTTGTCATGAAGGAAAAATACCTTGATATTTTTGTACTTTGGAATCATGCTAATTCCATACCTTGTAATTTCCAGCCCTTGCCTATGTAAATGTGCCCTTAACTTTGGAGATAAGGGGTTAGGATAAAGAAGGCAAGAGGCTAAGAGAAGAGATCTTTTAGCTCGTTCACTAAGTTTGGCTGTTCACTTTCTTGATGTTAGCCATGGCTGTCATGTATTTTTGGAACTCTCATCATTAATACATGGCAACATGTCTTGGTGCAATAGTTCTCTTGTTATTTCATATCTATTCTAATTTTAGTTAGATTTCTTTTCTTGGTTGAATGCTTCATTACACTTAGGTACATAGCATCATTGATCCGAGGAATCAAAAAGTGATTCTTTATCGTAAATTCTTCAGAGCACAATAATCAATGCACATACGCTATGAACCATCCTTTTTCTGCACCAAAAGCACTAGAGAACAAAAAGGAGATGAGATGGGCTGAATCAGCCCTTTTTCTAACAGCTCATTCACTCAACTCATAATCTCCTTTTGTTGGGTTGCACTGACTCTGTAGGGTGGCTTATTAGATGGGCTACCTTCACAAATAAGATCTATGCCACGATCTTCTGACCTATCAGGCACTAGCTTCCCTGGAAGTGATTGAGAGAAGCAATCAGTATACATTTTCAAAAACAACATGCGATCCTTCTCTAACTTAGACATGTTCTAGATATTCTCACTATCATCTTTATCCTTAGTAAAAACAAAGTACACTGAAAGATGATTTTTCATTAGTTTAGAAATGGCAACTGTAGATACAACAAGGAGGGATTCACCTTTCAACTTTACATCAAGTATGAGTACCTCTCCCTTATGCTAAATAGTGATCTTTTTTGCATGAGAATCAATCACTACACGCATTCGGTGACACCATGGCATACCAAGCAATACATCACAACCCTCAAGTGGAGCAATGAAAAACTCTTCACTGTCCACATATCCTTGTATATGCAACCGAAGCTTTCCAATGAGCGATGTGATAGGCTCTGCATGGCCTTTACATGCAATTCCAACTTCCCCCATGGTTCCCATCTCATCTTCTCTGATGCCTAGACATGTAGCCATGTCAATAGAGATTAACTTGGCTCGTCCACCATTATCAAAGAAAATCAATGCATGTTGAACCCTAACTTTTGCCCCATACTCTGCACAAGTCAGTACCATCATCATTGGGCTGATCGCTAACAACATTAGGCACAAATCCACCAATGTTTTGGGCTTCTTTTCTTTAGAATCTCCTTGATTTTCTAATTTTCAAGCTTGCTACCTGTTGGGACAGTCCCTTGCAATGCGACCCTCTTGTTCACAAATAAAACATTTATTTGCAGCCATCGATTCCCTACATTGTGCCAATGTTCTCAAGTCCCTTTTTTGTTGTTTTAGCCACTTTTTAGGTTGTTTTTCAGGTCAGCCTCTTTTCTCAACCTTAAACAACTTTTTATTCAGCTTCTCCTCACTCTCTAGGAGGCTTGAATCCTTCCCACACCGCAAAGCATCAGCTGCAGCAGCAATCTCTATGAGGTGGGACATGCTAGACACGATGGATTTGATGCAAAAATCCATGATTTCTTTGGGCAGCCCACAAACATATTTTTCAGCTTGCTCAGGCAATAAGAAATAATAGGCAGCAATGCATCCCAAAGCTTCTTATTGTTTTACTCCAAATTCTTACATTCCCTAGCATCAAGTCCAACTTATTCCAAGCTATCATGATGTGCACCTCAAAGGTACTTGTCAACCAATTCGATGCAAACATTTTCTTGAATTGTACCAATGTTGACACTCCTCTACCTTGCATTAAAAGTGTGGACCACTACTATAATGCATTTCCTTTCAAGAAAGTGATTGCCTTTCAAATCTTTAAGGACTCCGTGATGTTCCCCCTCTAAATAGGCTGCATCAAACTGCTAAATGAAAGTCAAAGCTTCCAACCTATCCGGTACACCACTGAAGCATACAAACTTCACTGCTTTCCCATCCTCATCATAGTCTTTTCCTGCCCCTTTGGGTGTCAAGTTCTCATACACTGGCTACTACAAAAAGGTTGCATTTATTGAATTTACATCAAAACCAACGCCAAACAGAGCATCTGCATGACCAACATTCATTCCTTAAGTCCCTTAAGCATTCAGGGATGTAGATGTAGTACCAAACATACTACTTTGCGCCCCAGGCATCAAGCCAAGGTTTTGCATATTTTGAACCATACCCAAATACATTGGGCCTTGCACACCATGCATTGGTTGCTGCATACCATAGGAATTTGTGCCATACATTCCCGTATGCAATCCTTGTCCAACCAGGGCATGAAAAATCGTACTTCCACCAAAATATCATGGCTGCCCTATCATACAATGCATGCCCAGCTATCCAAAATCCCATTGGATTGGCACTTCCGTAATGGCCTTGCATTTGGATTCCTTGCCTTCTAGGTACCAACCATTTTATTTCATTAGTATCTTTGGGAGCTTCAAATGAAGGGTTTGGCATTATCTTCGATGCATCTTGTTGTCCTCCTGAAGGTACAAAGACGTCTTCTTCTTGTTGCCTTTGATGTCCTTCTTTGGAGCATTCAAAAATTGAGTAAATGGAGGATCCTTTGCCGATTCAACAAAGAGATTTATTGCTATCCTCATCCAATTCTTGAATTGATCATCAAATTCCTCTTCACTTTGTTGGTTAACCTGCTTATGCCTTGAAGGCCGTGCATCTTGCCCAATAGTAAGATTTTCAACTTGTTGTCCATGGTTTGAGCCTTGTCTAAGGTCAAGCATTGCATTTCCTTCATTTTGATGTGAATGTTCATATTGAGAGGCATCGTCACTGCTTGAATTTGTCTCACTGTATGAAGAGAGTAAAAATCAGCACTAGCACAAAGCTTTGGCTTGCAATTGGGTGCCTCGGATCCACCAAATCAAGGGATTGAGTAGTATTCCAGCAATGAAACCATGAAACTAGCCTTTCTCCTCGGATAGGGTGGTAAATAACCTAATTAAACACTATTTACAGCAACTAACAAATTCACAAAACTGAAATGCACACTTTACCATATAATCTTAAACATTGGAGACTTGTTGGCCCCAAAACTAGTACCCTTTTAGATATTTATTTAACTTAATTGAAGAAGAAGTTGATGTACAATGGGATTCTCCCAATCCCTTTCGGTATTCCAACTTTCCTTGCTATCCAAAATGACTGACAAGTCTCCAATTTGATTTGCCCATTGATTCACGCAATCAATTGGCATTCACCCGCTTTGATAGAGATTGAAAATGCCCCAAGTTCATTAATTTGCTGGTGCCTCCACTTGATTTTAACTAAAAGCAACTTCAACCTTGTTGAATCCAAGTCTTGGAGCTTCCAATTTCTCGCACGCTTCTCGAGGTTGCTACTAAACCCTAGTTTCTCCTACAAATTAGAGTTTACAATAGAGAAATCTGAAATTTCTCACCCTTTGGTAATCTCAATGCTCTAATCTTTATAGCAAGGCTATAGAAAGGCTAGGAGATGAGAGAGAATGATGAGAAGAGAAAATTCAGACTTTCTTCACAAATAACTGAAGAAAATTTGACATTTACTGCTGCTATACTATCTCAACTTGTAGATGCAAAGCACTGAAGAAAATCAATCATTTACTGCTGCTGCCTTATCTCAACTGCCTATAGATGCTATCCCTGTTGTTGATTGGTCTTCTCCTGTCCTTGACTGCCCCAAAAAGTCCTCCAATGGCTGCAAATCAAACCAGCAATATCTCCTCCCTCTCTTGTAGGCTAAATCCACTCAAAATGCCTCTCTCCAACCTCTAAAGACATTTTTCAAACTTGCATGGGCATTTTTGTTAAGCGGCAACCTTTCCAAATGGTTAAATACTGAAAAATAAACTAATAATTATTTCAATGCCCTGAAAAATAATCTGACTGGCCAATAACTAAACAAGCTAGGCAACTTCCATTTCCAACAAGTGTCTTTGCACCATCTTTGACCATTAGATTGGCGTTCGGTACCATTAAACCTCACTTCTCTAGTGTTACCAACAAACACTTATGGCCAAATGAATGACCTAGGCCAACAACTAGCACCAGATACCACCAGTACGCGAGTAACATAACTTACATCAACTTTTGTCTTTGATATCCTGTGATTTTCTGAAGTCTCAAGCTCGTAAATTTACACTAATCTCAATTACATCTCACATATGCAACATTTACTTAACCATGTGATTAAAAATTAATCCACTTGTTAAGTGAGGTTTCAAAAATACATGTCCTTATGACAGCCCTCTCCCTTAAAATCCTTGTAATTGCCCTCGATTATACATCCAAATACATCAAAAGCAAAATAGTGAATTAGAATTTCCACAAGGCATCATAGTTAACACAACATTGCACACTGTTGCTCAACCATTCCATATGCCTAGCACATGCTAAAAATTACCAGCCAATCATAACATAACAAAAGACTCACGAAGAATCTTAAAAGCATTGTCAGATTATCATGTAACATGTCTTTCTCGTGAGCTCAACTCATCTTGCAAAACCAAGTCATAGCATAGCATAACCAAGCATAAACCATGGCTAAAACATCAATGGTATTATAGCATATATTATTGTCCATGGAACCAGATATAAACGATTGAAAAATAAGCATAATCTGATCATAAACCGATCACTTACTAATCTAAGAACTAATCACAAATTGCTGCAAATGTGACCCCAAACTCATTGCAAAAACTAACCAACAATCAATGCAAAAACTAATGCAAAATTGATCCCAAAGTGACCATAAACCGTTCTCAAGCTGATTAAAAACTGAACTGAAACTGATCAAAAAAAATTTCTCAAAATTTTGCAAAATTCATGCCAAATCGATCATAAGCTATACAAAAGTATAGTTCCAGTGCCCGAGTGAAACTCATACTCATTCGCATACATCTCACCATGACTAGTACACTAAGTAATGACCTCATGGCAAACATACTGTCAGCACAATACCTTGGATGCATGTTGAATATATCCGAGATTCACTACATGCGAGAGTTGTCCATAACTGGAGGAGTGGAAGATCTACTGAATCTAACAGAGCCCAAACTAAAGTCAGCTCTAACTGAAAGGTATCTAGGTAAAGCTGCAACAACTGAGGATGGTTTGCCTAGTCATCCTCTTCCGTCCATTTGGCATCCATTATTAAATAATGCTAAAATTTCACCAAGTATCTCTTGGAAACTTTACCTTTAACTTTTCTTTTCTTATGTGTCAAAATCTGCTCAGGTAAATCTCATCCAGCTCCTCAACCTCAAGCTAAATTTCAGTAGACATATCCTCTGACACATCACCATGAAAAAACCTCAACAAACTGACATGAAGGCATTGTGCATCCGCCAATGTGGAGGCAATTTCAGCTTATATGTCACATTGCTAATCTTCTCCAACAGCTAAAAGGGCCCATAGTATCTCATACTCAACTACAGATACAATCTTTCTCTTCCTTTCATATTTTTCAACCTTGCCTTTTCAAAATGTAGCAATACATAATTACCCTTTGCAAACTGCAAAGCGCGTCTATGGCGATCAGTTGTCCTCTTTTGCTTTTCTTGCAATCTCTGAAGTGCATATTTTATCATTGTATAAGCTACGTCTAAGTTTTCCACATAACGATCAACCTCAAAGATCTTATCTTTAGTTTTCATAGTAGGTGGTATCTCCTTGACACCCTCAACCACCTCAAATGGAGCTTTGCTGGTAGAACTATCCACTGTGTTGTTGTAAGCAAACTTAACCAAGGGCAAATATTGCTCCCATTGTTTCTTCTGGTCTAAAACATAGCACCTCAAAAGATCTAACACTGTGGAATTTACTTCCTCAGACTGATCATCTGTCTATAGAAGAAAGGATGATGAGAATTTTAGCATGATACCTATATTCTCAAACAATCCCTTCCAAAATAAACTAGTCATCTAGGGGTCTCGATCACTAATGATCAATTTTGGCATATCATGATACTTAAAGATATACTGCAAAAACAATCGTGCCATACGATCAACCTTTACTTTTTTCCTCACCGAAATGAAATGGGCTTGTTTGCTAAACCTACAAATGATAGTCCATATCCCATCATTCCCTGTAGGTGTCTTAGAAAGCTCAAAAACAAAGTCCATAGCAATCCTCTTCCAAGGCCTATCTGGAATAGACAAGGGTTGCAACAAATCTGGCATCTTTTATCCATCATGCTTTACATTCTAGCATACGATGCATGTCTTAACAAATTTTTCTACATCATGCCTCAAAGCTGGCCAATAAAAGAAATACTTCACTATCTTGACCGTGGCATTAATACCTATGTGTCCTACATATGAAAAATCATCACTTTCAGTGATAACTCTGGACCTTAATTGCTTTGTCACACACAATCATCCATGCATCATCAAAAATCCACCTCTTAGCACTAAGTGTTCACACCTTTGGTCATTGCAAATCTAATCATAAACATTAGCAAAGTCTGAATCAGCAACATATTGCTCTTTCATGGCATCCAACTCAATGTGATAAACCATACTAGCGGCTGAAATTTGTGGCTTACATGATAGTGTATCAGCCATAACATTCTTTTTATCATCAATATGTACAATCTGAAAATGAAACATAGAGAGAAAATTTACCCATCTCATATATTTCTCTAACAACTTTATCTGTGTCCAGGTTGTTAGGTACGCAAGGTACGATACATTACAGTACGATAAGATACGGTACTAATTGGTACCTTATGATTTTATAAGGTACGGTATGATATTAGTACGGAAAAAAAAAACAAAAACTTGGTTATTTTGGATTATAGATAATAGAACGCATGTTTAGCGCTAAAATAGCAATGTCACTTGAGTTAATAGGATGAATACATGAGGATAATAAGAAAAAACCTCATGTACAACATACGCAATGTGCTACTAGAAGACAGATAGGGGTGTATACGTAATACATCAAAGAACAAAGTAAAGTTTAGGGTGGATGGGCAAACAAGCTCTTCATTCTTTTGTATATGTGTAAGACGAGAGAGAGAGAGAGAGAGAGAGGCTTGGCAGTTTGGAAGACAGAGAGAGAGAGGAAGGGGGGGGGAAAGGAATGCTCTTGAAATTGCATACTCATCTTGGAAGTCCGAAGAGAGAGTGTTTATGTGTGTGTGTGAGAGACTTGGAATTATTATAATAAACATAAGACTTAGGAGTTAAAAGATATTGTATAGTCTAGTCTTCAAAGGCCAAAAATAGCCTGTTTTTTGGAACAAAATGGTACGGATACGAACCGTACTGAATGAACTAGTCCGTACATAGTACGAATGCAACTATGGTCTACGTTGGAAAGTACCTCAAAGTTTGATGATTCAAAAGGGGACTCATCCTTAGTTTTAACCTTAGTTGATTTAAACTCAACCTTAGTAGTTTTAACATTATTTGTCTCCTAAGCTCCCAACAAATAATGTTTCAAAATAGACAGTGCATGAATTACAGCCAGGAGCTCTTTCTCATGGACTTGCCAATTCTTTTTTGCGCCGTGGAGAATTTGGCTCTCATAAGCCACCGCTCTGCCATGCTGAATAAGAATAGCCTCAATGTTGTTACCACATGCATCACATTGGACTATGAATGACTTCCTTAGATCGGGCAACACAAACACATGATGACTTCCTTAGAATGACTTCCTCATGACATCATCCTCCTCCATCCAATTGCATTCTTTCATAGGTGAGACAATTCTGAAGATTCACCAAGAAGTACATGAAAACTTTATCTATAACTTTACTTACCTCAAAACTTTCATTAGGTTCTAGGCCTTTATCACTCTAGAGCATGGAGATACTTTGTACTTTCAAATTTTCATAATTCCATCTTAACCAGCACGAAACCTCACATCTAATTGACTAGCCATTCATGAATACCTGCATTGCTAGGAGCACTAAAAGCATTAGAAAACATTTTTACTTGCATACTTTGGACCATTGCAATGTGAATGTGCATGGAAATTTGCATACTACTAGCCATGCCAAAATACATTTTCCATACGTTGCATGCATTAATAGCTGCATTTTCCTCATGACCAGTACTATTGGTTTGCTTGGGGATTAGCCTTTACTCTGCTCCTTGAGAAAGAAATTAAACCCCAAATCTAACATTTGTTGGCCCGCCTCTTGAATCTCCTTAAAATTCTTTAATTTCAACTGCTAGAATTCAAGTCCTAGGCCCTCAATTTTTGACACACATCTTGAGATCGCTGTCAAATCCTAATTTCCACTCTAAATTAGGATTTATATTTGAGATTTTTCAATATCTCCACCTCTAATAACTCAAATGGCTGGATTTTGCTAATATAACTTGAGAGATGACTGTAAGTTGAGAGAGAATGTTATAGAGAGAGAAATTTCAAAGTTTTATCACAAGAGGCTAAAAAACCACTACAACCCTACTCAGACAGCCACGGAAGTCTGCTTAGGACAACCAAAAAGGATACTAGCCTCTCTTATATACTATCACCTGTACTAGAAGGGCTCCAAACTGTTGTCATCTACCGTAGGACTAGATTTTCACTAACCCCCAAAAACGTTTTTTCCACTTGCACGGGCAAGTGTTGCCAAGTGGCAATATTCTCATCTCATTTTGCAACATTATCCAACTTATTAATTTAATTTTTAGAATATAAATTCCAAAAATTAATTCAATAATTATTCTGGGGCCCAAAAATTTAATTCCACCAACCAATAATTAAATTAGCTAGACCAATTTGTCTTCCAATTATCCCTAAGCAATTATTAGCCCTTAGACTGCAATTAATTAATTAATTAATGCCTAGTCTCTAATGTCACCACCACTGACATTAGTGGCCAATAAATTAGTCTAGGTCAAAATCTGACACCAAGTACCACCTACTACTTGTCAAACATAGCTTATTACAACTTTTCCTTTGACATCAACTAATATTTCGAATTCTTGGGTCCCACACTATGAAATAATTAACTTGCATCTCACATGTGCAATTCATATTAGCACATTTGATTAACTTTTAATCAAATGCCAAGCAAAGCAATAAAATTTCACATTCTCATGGCAGTAACTCGAATAAACCTAATGTCAATGTCAATCGCACCACCTCCTGAAAATAGAGAAAAATCATAGCAGCTCTCTATGGCTGGCAACAATATATATGACCATTCTCTCAGCAATGCCTCTGACCATATAGGGTAAAGGGGCCAATATAGTGGCACACAACTTTCCCCACTTTGATCTCAGCCATCAAGTGAGCATGCAGAAAATTCCATCTCTCAATCATCAAGAGACAATCCAAAAGAAATCTAAGCTGCTACATGCTTCTCTTTGTCAAGATCAAAGCTCTACAATCAATTCCAGCTCATCAAAAATTGTCCACAAAAGAAGCCTCCACCAATAAAGAGACATGTTGGAAAGTACTCAACCTCCTCTAATGAGATGATTGGTTTTTTGTTCTTTAAATAGGCCAAATGTGTTTGAAATTTAGGCAGCCGCTTGAATAGTTGAGGGAGCCAGCACGTTACTGGCCCCCTTACACTATGACCATGGATTCCTCACCTTCAAACAAACCGCCAAAGTGTCCTCTCATGTGAGCTCAAACTAGGAGTCAATCCCGTTCTCTACGAAGAAAAAGCCCACCATGAACCTAGAGGTCAATCCCAACTCCAAGATTTCAAAACCTACCAAAATTCAATCGATGCAGAAGGGAAGTCACTCTCTAGATCCTTTGCACCTCTATACCTATATGGATGAGGCTCACCTATCCCGCCTCCCCAATCTCTCACACTCCCTCTCTAGCACTAGAGAGTTGTAAGGGATGACGACATCAGCAACATTAGAAAGCAGCAAAAGGAGTAGCAACTAAGCCTTCCCTCTCTTGGCAAAAGAGGAACCATGTCGTGCCTTGGCCTTTGCCTTGACTGAAGAATCCGAGTCAAAGTCAAAGAAGCTTACCATTGCACATGCTTCAGCCTCCATGATGAAGATTGTGTCCTCCACACTGTGGGGAATCTTGCAAGCTCCTCTCCATATCGATTGGACAGCCTAACATGACCACATACAAAGCCTCAAAGTCTCCATGCACTGCCATGCATCGCTGCAAGCAATGCTAGCAAAGTTGCTACTGCATCTGTCCCAGCCAACCTGCACAAAAAGACTGACCATTGGCACCTAGTTCAAAAATATGGCCATCTTTTGACAATGGCAGCCAGTTATGTGACCATTTTATGCCCATTTACAGCCCTGTACATCAAACTTGAAGCCCAGGCTGTCTAACAGAATGGAAGATATTGATATGATGAGATTTCATGGCAGCATAACTATGATATTTGGGATGAAAAATGGTACCATCCGATTGCTTTTGCTAGTCGAAAGTTGGGCATATCGGAAATTAACTACATCTATATGGAGAAGTTGGGCCTTGTGATGGTATTTGCAACCAAAAAGCTTAGGCACTACATTCTTTATGAGAAGGTGGTTTTTTATACGAAGGCAGAAGGGCTTCAATTGTTGTTGAACAAGTTACAACCGCCTAATCATTTAGCAAAGTGGTTAATCTTTTTGCAGGATTTTGATTACGAGATTAAGAGCAAGCCACCGAAGCTACAGGGCATTGTAGAATGTCTTGTGGATTTCAAGAGCCAAAAGAGGTCTTAACTAAAGGAAGTGACATGGAAACATTGTTTAAGATTGATATGGCATCTATTCCCTCTTGGTATACTACTATAACACACTATGTATCTACAGGAGAGACTAGAGCTACTCTATCAAAATCCAAGAAGTCCTTGGATTAACATAATAGCTGGAAAAAATATTATATGACACCGTATGACTTTATGAGGATTTTTTGCAACGTCAGAATCCTTGAAGCCTAGGCTGTCTAACAGAATGGAGGATATAAATTCAAACTTGAAGCTTATGAGACTTAATTGATATGATGAGATTTCATGGCAGCATAACTATGATGCAATTGCTTTGTATACTGCAAGTTGCATATCTCGTCTGTATTTTACCGTGCTACAAGTCTACTAAAAATCCTTCAATTAACATACACCTGCAAAACAAATTATATGACACCGTATGAGGATTCCTTACAACACCAGGATCCAACAGGAACACTGCCTTAGACTTAGGCCTTTCAAATTCAACGTCTTTCAGTCAAACAACAACTGAATATGCCTGGTACTACCTCAGGGCGATTGGTTAAGAGATAGTAGCGCCAAACTTCGACAGGAATATTTGTTGATTTAACATCATTTCCAAATATTCCAACACCGTTTGATTTTGAAAATTTTCCTGCATAAGCTTTGCAAGCATCAGAATTCGCGCCAACTTCACAAGCATCATCATCCATTGTCTATTTGTATATGATTCATGATGTAATGATATGCATATTTTTTATTCAAAATCTAAAAGAAAACTATTGATTCAGAGAATTGATATTAAAAATTGAGTATGATTACAACCTGCCTCATAATTCAAGTACTCAGTGACACTTATTGTCCGCATCAGAATCCAAGGATCCCCTGTTCCAAGTAGAGTGGACGGAAATATGACCTGTTTTATGTACAAAAAGCCAAGATCAATAGCTACTCAACTTACAGGGTAAAAAGCTCTGTGGTATTTGTTTGGGCGTAGACAACATGCGGAATATGGACAAGCATGCAGCACGATTAAGATTCTCACATACCAACCTTGGTTATGAAAACATCTTTACCACTTGTTTAATGCATAGTCAATGTGCCTTTAATACACAATGGAAACTCTAAGCTGAGGACTTCAATCAGGGAAAGTGAAAAGACAAATCTAGTGACTTGAGCTCCATTTCAAATATACTGCTTCACCAAATTAAGAGCTGATGACAATTATCCATGCCTAGTGCAAAATGGGCCAATTTCTTGCTGTCCAAATGCTGAAAGGATTTGCGCAGATACATCATTGCATGCAATACAACTTATTAATAGTCAGAAAGAGATAAATGCGCCTGGCTAACCGCCACAGACCATCAGCACAAACAAAGCTTAAAATACTCACAGTGTGGAAAGGAACATTGTCCTTTCCCATGAATTGCACAAGCTCCACATTTTCTTGAGGTTGCCACCATTGCACCCATTCAGATGTATATGTTGCAGTGATGGATATGTAGCCAATAGGAGCATCAAACCACACATAAAAAACCTGCAAAATGTGCAAAAGATAAAAGAGACGATCACTCTAATCGCACAAACAACTGAGAAGAGCAAGTTACAAATAATGAACCCAATTTCCACTTTAGTGTTTAATGTCAATCAAGAATCAAAACTTTGCACAAAAATGGTAAAAAGAGCAATACAAACATCATAGGAAAATACAATTCCTGACTGAGAAGAGCAATTTACAAATAATGAACCCATTTTCCACACTAGTGTTTAAGGTCAATCAAGAACCAAAACTTTGCCATGAAAATGCTAAAAAGAGCAATACAAACGTCGTAGGGAAACACACAATTCCTGACTTGAAAACTAGTTTTAGTGTGTCAATTCATCACTTGTTTACAATAAATGATTCACCGAAATTATGAAAATGAAACACTTTGGACACAAGACCACTGTTTCTTCCTTGCAACTAGATCAAGTGTCATCAGAATATTGAATATGAATAAACTCTTAATGTTTAAATCTCAAAATAAGATATTTATTATTTAATATACTTCAATCCCTGTATCCTAGCTCTCAAGCAAGCTGACCATTGCATTGGCAATGAAGGACATCATGGGCATTGGACCTACAATGGGCACAAGGGCAATGTTGACCCACAAAACTTAGGGTTAGCACTAACCTCGATTTATTGTTCATTAATCCCTCTTTCATTCTCCTTAAAACAGCGCCAAGAGGCATAAATTGCTGATTACCAGAACAAATGGCTTTATTTTTGAGCAACAAGACAAATGCACCCAAATGCTCAATAAATTGAGTGCGTTGTGAGCATCCCATTTATACTTGATTCATTCATCCTCCAGCCTACAGCCATCAGCCCTCTACCCTCACATTGCTGTGCATACCCGATCAAGGCTAATGTTGGTCATAATTCTGTTGTTGCCATCATTCCAGCCTTATGCTGCCTGCTTGGACGACATCGTCATTAGTGGAGAGCTGCTTCCAGGTGCCACCTAGCCTGTCTTGACCATCCAAGAGTTGCTGCCTGCTGCCTCCATCATTGGGACAGTTTGCCTGCTGCTGTCATCATCTCCACTCCAGCCTGCATTGCATAGTCCGTACAACTGCAATTTGACTCCTTACATCATTACCACACTGCTGATACAACCAACTGACATCATCACCACCACCATCACAGCTAATCCAACCAACTGACATCATCATCACCATCATCACGGCTGCGATTTTCAGCTGTCTGCCTACCTTTTGCAGCCGCCATTGCTTCCAGCATCCGGCTGATTGTGGAGGATTGCATTTTGCTCCCTTGACTACCATTGATATCAACATTCAACCTGGTGCACTGTTATTGTCATTGCATTTGAGATCCGTCGCAAATATGCCACACTCTTGGAGCTATTCCCAACACCTTCGACACCACTCTCAGTGTTGATCTAATTTTATTATGATTGCACTCATACTTGATTATAGTGCATTAATCCATAATTAGTTCTCCTTAAAACGGCCCCAAAAGGCATTTAACATTGATTTACCAAAAATAAATGGCTTTGTTTATGAACAGTAGGACATGCACCAAAATCCACTATGAATAGAGTCGAGTCAATTGTTTGGTGCTATGAACAACATCAGTTGTTTAGCGCATCCTTTATCCTTGATTATTTACACACTCAACCTTTAGCCATCCCCTCACAATGCTGCCCATGCCCTATTTAGAGCTGTTGTTGATCCATGCCAGCCTCCAGCCCCAGCCTCCAGCCCATCTAGAGGACATCACCAGTCATGGAGGATAACCATATAGCCACTGCCACATCAGATTCCTACTGCCACCACATAGTCACAAGTGATGGGGAACAAGGATGGTGATGGGGACAAGGACATGACGAGAACAGCCAAAAATAGGGAATGGAGGACGTGGACCAGGATGGCAGTAAAAAAATTCACAAATTTTTTGCTTAACTTTGTTTAAAATGAAAATATGCATCATTAAAGTAACATACAAAGGTACAAACTTGAGCAATGACACTAATACATGCTAATAACACGACAGAAATAGCCCAAGGGTCTACCCCCCAAGGCAAGCTGATTAATGTCAATAATAAAGTCCAAATAAGCAATAGACAATACCAAGTACATGTGTCATGACTCATGTAACAAGTTACCATTTGCCATTGATGATCAAACTGATTACATACTACAAAGCTGAAATACACAAATAAAAGCCCAAGGGCCAACGGGATGTAGCTAACCACTAGCCGCAAAATACTGAGCACTAAAGACTAAAGACTGAAGTAGACAATCTACTCTGACAAAGTCAAAATGACAAAAGGCTAAAACAAATCAAAGTGACAAAATAGCGTATCATACATGCCATGGCCCAAGATACATGGAGCAAATATACAAATCAAAATGGACCATCAATCATGCCAAGGCTGGAAGCATCACTCGGAATCCTCCTCATCACAATGATCATTGTGATCCTCTTCATCCTCATCCTGACGGTGCTCTGTGGCTCTTCTATCTATTGCTCTTCCAGCTCCACAAAGGATCTACTTTGGCAATCATGCTTTTACCAAGCATGCATAAGTTGGCACTTACAAAAACGAAATCACTTGCCTTCTGTGTGCGAAAGTGATTTTTTTTCTAGATTCTATATGACTATAGGAGCTCTACAATTGCTTCAAATAAGATGCATGGATTGTCTGATTAAGTACACAAATCCTCCCATCAACACCAAAATCCTCCCATCATAATGTTGCAGCCTACCCCAATCTTAAAACAATCCACAAGTGCATCTAATGTCAACATCAAGCACCAACCTATCCAATATAGTCCTCCAATCAGCCTGCACTTCTTTATCTTTCATTTAATTACTATCTTAAAGCTGTGGATGCACTTCTTTATCTTTCATTTAATTACTATCTTAAAGCTCTGGATCCAAGACAAATGTTGTTGCATGCAAGGGATAGTAGGAATTTTATTTGCTGATACCTAAGTTATAGATAGTCTGATATCTATTTGCATCAGGCTCTAAATCTTTCGGTCTCTCTATCATTCTATCCACAACCTCATACACCTTATCAATGTATGGCTGCATACCATCCACAAGCCTCAACAAATGCATTGTTGGTTGTATCATAGTATCAATGCACTTCACATCCTCACAAAACACAAGATTTTCTATAAATTATTTGCATTCTATCCCTACAGTAATGGTAGCTAGTGGTAAAGTAGTAAACTCATCACTAATAAAAAGTTGTATTAAATCACCACTGCATGTGCTTGATCAACCCAACATAAAGAAACTAGATGCAAACCAGGTTTCAAAATATTTCAAGAGCATTTTGTAAGACTTCTTGCTAAGCTCATAGTGCAAGAATTGATGATTCAACACAAATGATACCATCAAATTTACATTAACAACACCAAGCTCTATCCATGGAAGCTTTCTAATATATTTCAACTAGTTATTTAGACCATGAGCCATGCAATAAGAAACAATAATATGAAGATAGACACTCTATAAAACAACACCTACTGCCCTATCTGTGGACTCATCATCAACAACAAGCCCCATAACAAGTTCTCCACCAATAAACTCTCACCTCGAGAGTAAGCGGCCATCCCATGTATAGATCTCTTTCATGAGTCACTCCATCTATCTACAATGAGTGGCACACCATTCTTTTGCCATAAGCCCCATAACAAGTTCTCCACCAATAAACTCTCACGTCGAGAGTAAGCGGCCATCCCATGTATAGATCTCTTGCATGAGTCACTCCATCTATCTACAATGAGTGGCACACCATTCTTTTGCCATGCACGCCTAGTTTTCTCAAATACTTGCTGCACCACTTGCCTTTCCCTTTCACGAAATGTGGTACACAAGGTCTCTAATGAAGGAGTATAAGTTGGACCATACTCCCCAATCTTTTTGCACATTGCTTTAAAATATTCAAACCTCACAACATTGTACGCAATGTGATCATGGAAAAAGAATCCTGCAATAACAGCATCAACTTTCTCTTCTTCTTTTTTGTGAATCCCAAACAACCTCAAGGGTGTGTTGTTGCCTCCGAGGATCAATCAATGTTTACCCAACTATTTTCCTATCCAAATGCATCTCGAATAGATGATGTGTGACTAGCATCAATATTAGATAGTACATAAGATACTTGACAAGTCAACACTATTGCAAATGCAACAAGGTCAACATGCAAGAAGTGAGCTAAAACTTTGCTGATATGGATACAATTTGCACCACCGGTACACATCCATCACGAGACCCTCCACCACTTCCGAGACATTCGGCATGCACCTCATCCTATCAAGACCATGCATTGGTCCTCCCACTTCTACCATGATGACCACCTCAACGAGAGTGGTTACCCCATGCTTGGGATGCTGATGCAAGGAGATGATGAGAAAGATTGAAACTTGAGAGAGGGGGAATTGAAACTCGCGGCACACTGCAGCAGATAAAGAGAGTGTGTGCAAGCATGCGAAGCTTATACACACACACAGGCTGTGGATAAACTAGAGTCTGGATGTGAAGCTTGGAGCTAGGGGCACAAGCTAGGCTACAAACATTCAATCGCAACTCAATAGTGATGGCTACACGCTGGGCTACCGTGTCAAACGCAAAACAAACCGTGTAGCTGATAAGTTATATCATTAAAAAAGCAGACAATCGGCACATTTATTAGTGGTGTGTCGTTTAATAGTAGGACCTAGCCATCACATAATCCGTCCCACTCCCTCACATTGTGACGATGATGAAAGTAATGTCACCTACACAAGTGATGCATCTCATCACAAAACTGTATCAAGGATGGCATCCCAGCATCCCACAGGCCTGTGCAGCTGCATTTGCAAGTGCTACCGGCCCTTGTGCCGGGCACCTACAGCTGGTGACATCTCTTCCACCCAGTGACCTGATTGGCAACTATATCCAGTCTGCATTTCGCTGTTTTCTGGCCACCCAGCTGCTGTCAACAACATCTCCAGCTGCATTTTCAACTGATAAGGGCTGCCCAACTACCCTACAACCTCTGCTATCATCCCAAGAGCCATTGTCATTCCTGACCTGATCACATCTATATTTTACAGCTGTTGTACCTGTGTTTACTGAAGTCATCTTCATCCAACACTATCATAGCCATTGGTGGACTGCTGCTGTGTTTACTAATGCCATCTTTATCCAACACTATCATAGTCATTGGTGGTCTGCTGCTGTGTTTTGGAATGCATCTGAGTCATACACTCTCCAATACCATTCTTGGACACCTCTGCCCCAAGTATCCCAGCTGCTGTCGACAACATCTCCAGCTGTGTTTTCAGCTGATACGGGTGGTCCATCTACCACACAGACTCTTGCCATCATCTGGAGATCTGACATCATCCCTGACCTGATCAGATCTGCATTTTACAGCTGATGTACCTGTGTTTACTACTGCCATCTTCACCTGACACTGTTGCAGCCATTGGTGGACTGCTGCTGCATTTTCGGATCCGTCTGAGTACTAAACACACCAACACCATTCTCAAACACCTTTGCCCCAATCCTTGAAACATTGAGGTTCGATGCCCCTAATTGTATAATTCATTCTCTCATTAGATTGTGTTATACATGTTCTCGTACACTTTGTGGTTTGTGTTTGCCTTATCATTTCCTTGAACGGTATCAGAGCAATGGTGCTCTCGGAGCTAAACATCCTCACTCTCCAAGAACAAATCTTTCAATCCAGAGTGTGCAAGGACACCTTTTAAGGTATCTTCCACATCCTCACCAAATCAATCTCCCTCCAAAGGGTAGGAAGTCTTCTACCAAACAGGATGTATCTTCTCACCTGAGACGAATACGCATTTGTCTTGAGGCAATCCTTCTTCCAATTCTGCCATTGCGTAACGAGGTTCCACAAAAATCATAACTCCAAGAGCATTTGCTCATGATTCACCTCTCGCATCACCTTCAGCTCATCATTCCACTGGCCAAGTCTACAACATGAAGATGCATGAATGTCCATCAAAGATCTACCTTGGTGCTGAATCTAAGCCCTCAACTCAAAGAGGATGCACCAATCTGGGAAATATGAGCTACCCAACGTCAGCCTTTCCTTCAAACTCTTATGTTGTTCACCTGCCTATGTTAGCTATGTCAATCTGTCATCTCCCACCTCTCGCATCACCTTCAGCTCATCATTCCACTGGCCAAGTCTACAACATGAAGATGCATGAATGTCCATCAAAGATCTACCTTGGTGCTGAATCTAAGCCCTCAACTCAAAGAGGATGCACCAATTTGGGAAATATGAGCTACCCAACGTCAGCCTTTCCTTCAAACTCTATGTTGTTCACCTGCCTATGTTAGTTATGTCAATCTGTCATCTCCTAGTTGTGAGCTCCTGTCAAAGTCTAACGAAGACATAGGAGCTCTGGCAATTTAGGTGCATTTTCTTTATTTGTCGGCTTCCTACATGCATTCCTAGGCCAGTTACTGCTTTCCACAATCTACCTACACTGGCCAAACATTGTCATTGTCATTGGGAATTTTTTCAAGGTCACCCCTAATTTTTTCTGGCAATTTTCTTTAGTGACCAGCGATAAATGCTGGTTGGTCTGCTTTTTTGGCACCTACTTTGCAAGTCGGTCAGATTTGGGCATTTATGGCTACTTATAGCCAGTCCCCACACTTGGCAAACACACACACTCTTCAATCTTCAAACTTCCATTTGCCATGCACACTCAATACACCGACTCTTTGTGCTTGGTTCTACCATCTTCAGCAGCCTGAGCTAGTGCCCTAATTAATGCTTTGGGCTGCATGCAGGGACTGATCAGTCCATCATCATTGAATCAGCATTCTTCTTCAGTTAGTGCAATATTCTTCCTTCATCTTCAGCTCTCTCTTTTTTTTTTTTTTCGTAAAAGGTAATTGTATTAATTACGAAATAAGTACAAGATTACACGATTACACGAGTACAAGAGACACGAGGGCCGCAGGCCAACGTGTGGGAAATCCCCGGACTAGGGTACTAAAAGGTTACACCAATCATGGCAAGGACCCAGAGGCAATTGCCAAATGCCAAGAATGCAAATCCTCCCGAGGGAGCAAGTCAGAGTGCCTGATGAGATCTAGCTGCCAATGCAAGAGCCCTTTAAGCCTTGCAATATGTCGCGGTACATTAGAAGCCGAATCAAAGAGAAAAGCATTTCGGGTGGTCCAAATGTGCCAGCATCCCCAGTATCTGAAAAAATGGAATAAGATCTTCATATGTAACGGTGGCGGTGTGGGATACTTCGGGCGCACAAAAACCCAATCGAAAGGAGTCAATGAGGACCCCACCACCGTCTTCAGCTCTCTCTCTCTCTCTCTCTCTCTCTCTCTCTCTCTCTCTCTCTCTCTCTCTCTCTCTCTCTCTCTCTCTCTCTCTCTCCGTATTTTTCTTCTATTGCACTCTCTCACATGGTATCATCGCCTAAGTAAGGACACAGTCTGGAGATTTCTTGCAAAAGAGCAAGTATTCATCACTGAGGAGCAGCCCAAATCTTCAAGTCGCAGATTTTCAACCTATGCTTACTGCATTTACAGCCCATACAAGTGGTCCACTGCCCGTTTGATCTTCCTAACAGCCAAGAGATACTCTCCAAGTCCCAGGCGACAGCATTCAAGCATCAGGCAATATCTATTTCTGCGTTTTGCACAGGCAGCAACATCCTAGTTGCAAGTGATAGCTTCCCGGTTGCAAGAGACGACTTTTCCTTGACAAACAACACATTTTCAATCTCTAAAGTTGACTACCTTCTGTCTTTCCTGTTGTCTCCATCAAAAGGAAGATTTCTAGGTGATTGCACGATCAAAGATGTCTTACTAGTTCACGAGATTTGATGACTCAAAGGAGAAGCTTCTTTCCAGACACTCTTCTGAGCAAAGACGCAATTATTGCGATTATAGTCGGCGAGAGGAGTCCCCTGTTCGCACCCATCCCCCTTCTATCCATCTCTCACATAAGGCTCCATCTAAAGTGAAGATGTCCTTGATACCCTCCATATAGGTGCCTCTCTTAGCTTCATTACCCAAAGAAGAAAAACTTGATGGTTCAAACTATTCATTGTGGTCATGAAAGGTGGAGTGCACACTCAACACCCTCGATCTATGGGCTCTTGTTTCAAATACCATCCCCCATCCTAAGGAGAATCCAACAAACGGGACGTCTATGGACTAAGCAACCTGGTGGGATCGGCTCAACTTTCAAGCCTGATCCTTTCTCTTTATGAGTTTGCAAGATTCTTTCCTTGTGCATGTTCGCAAGTTGAAGACCGTGGCAAAAGAGTGGGTGAAGCTTGCATCTTTGTACCAACGCAAGATTCTTGCCCACAAGATTTCCCTTGAGAAGAAGTTACAGATGCTCAGTCTTGATGATTCCTCCTTTATGAAGGAGCACATCACGAAGATGGAGGACATGAGAGATGAGCTTGCCTCTCTTGGTCGGATGATATCCTCTTAAGACATGGTTATGATCCTTTTGACTCGGCTACCATCTCCTTGGTTCAATGTCTTCTACACTAGCTTTATCACATCGAGGACCCACAAGACACTTATGGGAGAAGCTTTTACCAACTCCAGGAGATGGGAACCAGTGGTTCTAGCTCCACCAACCTCCAAGGCATTTACTACCGGTCTAGGTGGAGGAAAGAAGAAGGCCCAAGTCAAGGGCAAGAAGCAAGAGAACAAGAACAATGAGAAGGAGCAGCAGCCCAAGTGCTCACACTGTGGGAAGGGCACTCATCCTGAAGAAAGTGTTGGCAAAAGTACCCCTATTTAAAGCCAAAGGAGAAGGATTTGAAGGACATGAAGGCTGCCCCCATGACGACAATTTGTCTTTGTGCATGTATTTGTCGAGGAGGATACAACTCTTGCCTCTTCCACTCAGGAGAAGCCTTGGCTCATTGATAGTGGGGCCTCTTCTCACATGACCTACAGACAGGGTTGGCTTCAAGATCTAAGTACCTAAGAGGGCACGGTCACCATTGGTGACAACTCTACCGTTCCCATTCTAGGAGTGAAGACTATCCTTTATTGCTACACAGGTAGTCTTCTTCAACCAAAGTTCTCTATATGCCAAATTTAGGTTCTAATCTATTGTATGTTCATGGTCTTACACAACTTGGTACAGATGTGGTATTTACACAAGATGCAATGACAATGGAGGATGCTTCTACAAGTGTTGTTCTTTGGCCAAGATCCCAAGAGAGTGGGCTTTACACACTCACAACCTTAGTTGCGAGGTCTTCCCACAAACTTGGGCTGCTTTGGCATGCTCATTATGGTCGTCTCATTTTTGACACTATACTACAGGCTTCTCAAAAGAAGATGGTGGAGGGACTTCCTGATTTCCCTCCTAGTTGTTTGAGGGGCATGCAACATAGACAGCCTCATACCCAAATTGCCACTAGGAGTGGCTTCTCCCCCACTTGACTTGGTTTATACCGACCTTTGCAAAACCATAGGCACAGCCTCCCTTGGAAAGGCCAAGTATTTGATGATTATTATCGATGACTTTAGTTGTTATGTGTGGCCTTATTTTTTCGAGTACAAGAGCGAGACGTACTCCCATTTCTGTGAGTGGAAGGTAGTTGTGGAGATACAAACCACTTTCAAACTTCGTGGTATACAAGCAAATCATGGTGGAGAGTTTACTTCTAGCCTCTTTTCTCAATTTTACAAGGATCACAGCATTCAAGAGGAGTATACCCATCCAAGCACACCTTTAGAGAATGAAGTTATGAAGTGTGCGAATCAAACCGTGCTAGAGATAGCCTGATCAATGTTGGAGCATCGAGGTCTTCCTTGTTCCCTTTGGGATAAGGCGATGGCTACTGCAATTCACATCTACAACCATTCCCCAACTAGTGTGTTACATGACATGACTCTCTATGAGGCTTTCTTTAATCAAAAGCCTTCCATCTCTCATGTCTGCATCTTTGGATGTGATGCATTTGTCCATGCGGACAAAAAGAAGAGGAAGTGGAAGCTTGACTCAAAGTCCAGGAAGCTCATCTTCGTGGGCTACAACACTACCACGAAGGGCTATCGACTCTACGACTCGAAAATACGAAAGCTTGAGGTGAGCAACGATGTGATCTTTGACAAGGCTTTGACCTCTAAGGATCCTATTGATGGTTCTATTTCACGTGATTCTTCATCATGGATTGACTCTCCCCTACCCTTGGTTTCTCTCCTTCCTTCCAAGTGCCTCTTAGCACCCCTTCTTCATCTTCAGCTCCTCCCCCTCTTCCTTCACCCTCTATTCTAGCTTCCCTCCAAAGTCTTTCCTTAGAAGAGATGCAAATACTTTTCCTGAGAGATGTAAATAAATTCAAGATACAACATTCCATGCAAATATGCGATTCATAGACTTTTTCCTTCTATGCAACTATAAGATTTACAATGACCATTTCTTTTCCTTGCCTAAACTATAATGATCGACAATTTAGGGCTACTCGTATAAACCCTACGTTGATTTACATCAAGAACTATGCCTATAAACCCTTCGTCTAACGCATTGAATTCAAGCTTTAATATGAAATGCATCCTTTTCTAAATACAAACTTCGATAAAAGAACTCCATGTGTGAGTGAATACCATGAGTCAGACATTTAATTAATCCCTCCTTTAACACTTAACCCGTCTCAAAATGAACTATCATCGCATGCAATTTACAAGATCAGAAATTCCTTCCCATGCATTGCGACTGTTGTGGACAACATTCAAAGGGCATCTAAGATTATCTCATGCACGAGTCACGACTAGGAAATTGTTACCTAAGTGCATTATGTGCTGTTCTTTTTCGCGGGGCAATCAAGGATGCATTTAGACAAATCCATCTTTTTAACCTATGCAATATGCGTTCAGGATTGCAACTTGGAAGTGCAAGCAATTTCAAATGCACGACATGGACTAACTTCGTAAACGAATGAATAAATGCATTTAAACTTTCCTAAAAACCATCGTAAAAAACAAGCAAATAGCAAAAAAGGTATTGTCAACTAAAGACACATTTAAAAACGCAAAAGCCAGAATTGTGCAATCAAATACAGACCAATGAGCAACTCAATTGGAAACCAATATGTCAACAGCAGAGACTATATGTTTGGGAAAGACCAACCTTATCTTTATATTTCTCTAAAGGAACTGGGACACCCCATTTTAAGTCACGAGTGATACAACGAGATTTGAGCCCATCTCTTAGCCAAGCATTGGTAGCTTGAATAGAATTTGTACTCCAGCCACCCAGTCCACTAGTCTTGTTCAAATAATCTTCTAGCTTGTCTTTAAGTTTGGGAAGATTAAGGAACAAGTGTTCTGTCTCTCTGATGTGAGGAGCACTGCTGCAGACCTGCGGTCACCACTGAAAACTAATGAAGAAAAAACTTGCAGAGAAAGTTCATCCAAACTGATCGACAAAAAGAGAAGAAACCCATCATAGTACTGCACATAATTGGGACAATCAATTAGCCACAAAAGTTAAAGATGTTAATTCCCAATCTAGGTGGAAATAGGAAAAACAAGGAAGACTTGAACCCAGATCTGTGGGTTGTTACCCAAGTGGCTTCCTGTTTGGATAAAATAAAGGAAAGAGAAAGGGGGGCGGGGGGGGGGGGGGGGGGGGGGGGGGGGGGGTTGGCGTGGGCGGCTGGGGCAAGAATGCCACACCTTGCATTTGGGGTTGATTAGCTCTGTAGGGTTCAGGAGTTTGTCACAATGCTGGCATTGATCTCCTCTAGCACTATCATAAGCACAGCTAGGGCATGTGCCTACAACAAACCTGTCTGCTAAGAAGCGACAGCAAGTGCTACAGTACAGCTGCATACAACAAGAAGAGCTCAGTCTACTCCTAAATAAAACCTTGGATACATGGATATATTGATGAGTCTAGAATTGCTTACTTGCTCTATCATGTCTTCAAAAAGTTGTCCTTGCTCCAACAACCTGTTAAATATCTGCTGGCAGATTTCCGTTTGCTCTTTTGTGGAGGTTCTACCAAATCTATCAAAACTTATATCAAACCATTCATAGACTTCTTTGTGAATTGCATGATACCTGCCTCAAATAAAATTGACGATGCATCATTGATCAGTTTGCAAGCAGACAAGTGCTAGCAAATTTTATTTTAACTGTTAATTTCTTCCGACCGCTTAAATAAGGCTAGTGCAACCAGACATGATCTTCCATGAAAACAAGAAAAGCATGGACCCTGCTATCTTACTTGTCACATATTTCCCGTGGAGAGACCTTCTCTTCCATAGCTTTTGTTTCTGTTGCTGTGCCATATTCATCTGTCCCACACATGTAGATGACATTGTAGCCTCTGTTTCGACAATAACGTGCATAAGCGTCTGCACTTAGCACACCTGTGCAGAGCCGTTACAACATAAGATTACAACTCTGAGGAATGAGTTAGCATGACTTATCATTAATAGATGCTCGTTAACAGCACAGTTATGCACTTCTTGAGAATCGCACATTTCAAGGATCATGATGTCAGACACCATCGCATTGCTGAAGACGGAAAATTCAGATCTTCCAAATCTCTGGATAGGAATGAATCGCATTCTTGCCAGGACGAAAAATAAACTTTTAAAAAATCAATGGAGTGGAGGGAGCATACAGCCGATTAGATTGCCGAGGTGAGGCACGTTATTGACATAAGGCAGGGCACTGGTAACCAGGATGTTCCTCTTGCCCGGCAATGGAAGCTTGATCTCCTGCTCCTTCATCGTATTTGCTCCTCAAGTTTCTCCTTGTTTTGAGTAGCCGATGAGGGAGGAGGATTAGCTTGTCAAGTTTCTTCTTCTCTCGAATAGGTGACGATGAACCTTCGGAAATTGAATTAGTGCTAACGTCTAGGGTTTATCGTTCCGAACTCCTCGTTCTAATCTTCTAAAATTACACGACAATTATCTTATTAGTTTGATCGGTAGGCTAATGCGCCCTATAGTGTGACGCGCCGTCTCACCTACGCTTAGTAGAGCGAGTAAGTAGTAAGAACTCGAGGCAATCTAGTGACTGGTATGGATAGTCGAGCAAACTTGTTCAACAAGTTAAAACCCAATATGGCCTACCTTGAACACAAAGTATAGATTGATGTGCAAGTCAAAGCTTGTAGTATAGAAGAGGATGGGGTGTGAAGAGTGGATTTGGGTCCAAGTTCTCTTATTAACTCAATGGATTAGGAGTGCGAGGAAGGGGCTAACCTACAATCACACATGCAAAATTTGGTGATCAAACTGAGGAGCAATAACCTATGTCATGGCAAATATAGTTGTTTGAGTTGTTCCATAGATGAGATCTATGGTGCTCATGAGAAAGTGAGAGAGAGAATTTTAAAAACAACAAATATAATAAGAGAAACTTTTTATAAAAAACAAAGAGAGAGGGGGGAGATCAAAAAAGAAATAGAGACAATAAATAAGGAGGGGAGAGAGAGAGAGAGAGGTCTTTGCAAGGTGAGAGTGGAGGGAGAGGTTGGCAACAAGAAGTGGATGAGGGAGACAATGCCTGCAAAGTCGTCGGTGACTGCAACATCAAGGAGGTGGGCAATAATGCAAGTGTGGTCTAGGCAAACATCCTTGAGTGTAGGTTGGTATTGAGGAGGTGGGTGATAGTCGAAGATGGCGATTGTCACAAGGTTTGGGGAGATGTGGGGAGACTAGAGCACAAGGTGGCTAAGGGTCTTGAGGAGGCTAAAGATGGTGTAGAGGTTGGGCAACAAGAAATCGGTAGGGTAGTAGGGGTGAATATACCAACAACATGGAAGAAAGAGATAATAAGAAAATGAAAAGGAAATATGAGAGAGAGGGAGAGAGAAGGTGGAAGAGGAAAAAAATATGTGAGAGAGAGAGAGAGAGAGAGAATGTGAAAGAGCAAGATGATGATGATGATGAACTAACAAAGAAAAGAAGAGAGTGAGGAGAAAAAAAGGAATGAGAGATAAAAGAAGAGAGGAAAGAGAATAAGAGAATAGGAGAAAACAAGAGGTGATAAAAAATAGAGGAGAGTGTATGTGTGTGTGCGCATGCGCATGCGCATGTGTGTAAAAATATAGGGCAAATGTGAAATAAATGAGAAAAATGAAATAGTGAAAAGGAGAGAGACGTGTACACATACATACATACATTCACACATTGTGTACGTGTGTGTGTGTGTGTGTGTGTAAATGGAGAGAGAGAGAGAGAGATGGGAACTTATATGAACAAAGTCAAGAGAGAGAAGAGACACATAAGGGGAGGAAGAGAGAAAAGAGGAGGGATAATAGATGAGGAAGAAATAAGGGAAGTGAAGTTGACGTGCAACTTCTCTTCCCTTGCCACATTGCTTAGGAGTAAGCTTCTCACACTGTCCCTTAAAGCTTCCTCCCCTATGTATTCAAGTTTGAAATATTAGAGCTCGACTAGCATTCCTCTCCTAATAGTTATATATATATATATATATATATATATATATATCTACTCACCTCACCAACAGCCATTAGAGCATGGAAGCAAAGAGTGGTGAGCAATGGTTGCGAGGGTGTGGCCATTGAGCATGAGATGACTAGCATAGCTGGGCCAAGCATGTTTTCATTGTTGGTAATCAAGTGGGCTTGGGAGTATAACCAGGGTGGGCAATCAATAGGAGAAAGAGCCCCACAATACAGTGGCAAGTAATAATGGGCACAAGCAAAGAAAGTGCATGCAGAGAACAATGAGTGGTGACAACAAGGGTGTGGGTAGCAAGCATTAGTCTATATGTAGTGGGTACGAGATGACAAGCATGGCTAAGGCAAGCGTGTTTTCACTGATGATTGTTGGCGGGCTTGGGGCTTGGGACAATAGCCACGGTGAGCAATTGGGTAGGAGAAAGAGTTTCGAATAGTGGTGATAAGTAATGGGCACGAGCAAGTGATCACTAGGTTAGCAACCAAGATGCACAACTCTCTCTCTCTCTCTCTCTCTCTCTCTCTCTCTCTCTCTCTCTCTCTCTCTCTCTCTCTCTCTCTCTCTCTCTCTCTCGTTTTGGCCTCTCAAGACCACAACAAAAACACAGAACACATCGGTTTGCCTGAAATAACCCTAATACTACATGAAATATCTTGAACGAATTTATAGCCATTATACACACATATATTCATGAAAAATACTCAGACATGAAACACATATTATATTCACGAATGCATAATTGTTGTCCAGAAAGATATCATACTGTTTACTCCCATCACGACCATTCCTGGGATGAAATTACTTGAAGTAGACAACATTAATATTCAAGCTATAGACACAGATAGATAGAATGAGCAATTATCTACAGGCTCTGCCTAAAGAATCTCTCATTCCTAAAATATACAAGATCTCCACGAATACAACTTCCTCACGTTTTTTACCTACACCTGCCTTTCAAGTGAAACGTCATATGAAAGCTAAAGTCAATTTACACATACTAATCCCATAAACCTAAATGCATACAAGTACTAAGGTATGAAATAGTACTAAATAGATGACAGAATCCAAGCCCTAACACCTGGCACAGCTCGGTGGATGACTGGGACAGTCATGACTCGAACCCACAGGTATGCAACTAAATGATATGTAAACTAACCCAAATAACATAGTTATACCTTGCCAGAGGCCTTGCACCCCTTGACAAGCCACACTGAGCAACAGTGAGCAAAGCCCCTCTAGGATACTCACAGTTCTCTCGTGCCATTGCATAACCAGCCCTAAGTGTCAGTAATGTGAAAATAGTAACTAATCCCTTAATGCAAAGTGAAATACACTGCAACCATTTCAAGGCAACACGCCATTACTGGAAACCGATCAAGTACAATGGCATTCATACTATATCATAGAGAACAAAGATATAGAACCATGACTGAATCAATAAATCACTACTCCAATGGCAAAGAGTAGAAACTTTGATAAGGAAATATGTCTATGACACTCCAACATGTACATCATAAGAAATATATGGCAATATACCATACCACTTAAATCTCAAACATGAAACTACATTCCAAAGAAATATGCAAGATAATCCAAGAAAACCTGTGAAAGAAAACAATAAAAAACTGCATCTGCATCTACATCATACTCATCCATAGCTTCAATCTACACTACATCACCTGAAAAATATTGCTTTGCATCAATCCAAACTGATAAAACCTATATATGTTGACTTTCTAGTCTATTTTTAGGTTTTAGAAACTCCTGATCTTCAGGTCATTACTGTACTTGTTGTTTTTTAGCTCGTTGCAGTAATTCTTGATACATTTCCTGCTTTTTAGGCTACTTTCATACCATTTCCTAAATACTCCTAAAATGCTGAAATCTGTTGAAAACTTGAAAAATCATATTGTAGGTAAAGAACTTGAACACTTCCTGATAGAGAAAATTGCAATATACTTCTGGAAATGCCATCCAACTCATCAAGAATCATCATTGTTATGCTGAAAAACCGCTTATCCTTAACAATATCAACCATTCCTACCAAAACATCAATTGCATAAATATCCACTATTGTAGGTACTTGCATAATTCTATTGGCTTCAACTTCATTTCCAAGTTGATTAGAATGCTTAAAAACTTCAAAAATATCAGGCTGAACTAAAACATTAACATCTTGATCGTTATCTTGATCATCCACATCTTCATTGTCCCCTCTACAAGCTCAAATTCTTCAATATCCTGATTTCGGGAAATTTCCTGCTACTCAGGATTAGGATGCATAGCTCTAGAATTCTAAAATAATTTATCCCTTGCACTTTCTTGAAGTTTAGACTACTCCTTCCTTGCCAAAAAGTCTTTAGAATGATGTCCTAAATAGTCATAAACTGCAATATGACAAATTTGCTGATTTTCAGGTATCCCTTTGAGTTTATTTTCAAGATAACATCTTCTTGAGTCTTGATTTAATTTATTCTCCTCATTCCTTAACCTCTCCTGAAATTCAAGCTGTTCTTGATCTTCAGGAAATTTGCTTGAATGTTGTCTTGACAGATTTCGGCCCGTAGATTGAACAGTTTGCTGTTCCAAAATTGCATTTCTAGCACTGATAGGCTGCTCATGATACCCTTGAATGATGCTCTCCACATCTATTTTGAACACAAGTACCATTGAAGCATTTTCTTGAAGAAATAATTATTCCACATCACTGTCTACTTCATCTACCATGTCAATTGTTTGTGCACATAGATCCTCAAGAATAATATCTTGATTTGGAATATGAGAACAAGCCAACTAAGTATGCAAATTAGCAACATCACATTATCCTTTTGAAAAACAACTTCCTCAAGAGTATTAATGACCTCAGAATAATAAGAAACTTTCAAATCCATTACAGTCCTAACATGAAAAACCTATTGTTGAAGCCATGCTTTCTCTTCTTGAAGCCGATTAATGACAAATAAAGCTTCAATTGCTACAATTTCAGCTGCATTCCTCTCATTTTTCAACTCAAAAGAAAGACATTGAATCATCTTAGTTGAAGATTGAGTCATAGGACATAACTCATGCAAATCTTCATGAAAATCACATGAATGGACTGATTTCTGCAATTCCTAATTTTCAACCTGATGTTGTAAATCTATACCTTGCTGAAAACTGTTCATTTGCTATCCTAAAACTAGCTAAAAATCGATCTACTATGTCCTAAAGCTCGTTGTCCTGAAAATTGCTCATACATGCAATAAGCTTGAAAATTATAGTAGTGAAAACTAGTTGAATTTCTTTAGATTGAATAATGAAATGACCTGGAATAGTATTCAACATGCTATAAATATAGGTATGCTGAAAAAATACATACAAAAATAGTGGATTTTGCACTACAAGTAGTGGCATTTCAAGTGCTTGTAAAGCCTCTTTGGTGAAATCTGACCCCCTTGCTGCATAATCTTCCTCAAAACCAGTATAAGAGAACCAAGAAAATCATCCATAATAGCATCTTCATTAAGAAAACCATAATCCTCGTGCTTGTCATCCATGACAACATTATCTTCTTGAATATGCAACTGATCTTCTTCCTTGATGATAACGTCCTCACTTCTTTCTTCTTCAGTAAAATAGATTTGAGATTGATTATAACAATTGGCAAGACTCCAAAGTATGGAAAATACCTTCAAATTGTCAATGTAAAGTGTGTGATACTCCACTCTCCCATTGGTAAGCTCTTGTGTTGGGTTTAGGGTACTCCAAGATTCTTGGCTGCTTTGGCTCTTGTCCTCTCTCACTCCCTCAGCCTCAATCTTTGGCAAAACCATAGGTAAAGGATAACAATCATCATCATCACTTGAACTTGAATCCTGATCCGAATCCAAAACATCATGATACTTCTCCTTGAGCTTCTCAATTACTCTAAGCAATCTTTGAACCTGCTTCAAACTTGAGCAAGACTTAACCTTCTAGCCTTCATGATCATAATGCCATTCATAAGCATCATCAAGTACAGTCTCAAAAGAAGTCAGCTTTTCCCATGCTCTATCCAGTCTTGAACGTAAACCTTTCTTTGTTGTTGCTGAAGAGAACTTCTGTGAATACCATTAAACTGCTTACACAAATCAATCGAGCAAAAATACTTACATGACTTCCCTCTTTCACGAGACTTATGAACATATGAACAACACATTGAAGTATGTCCATGCTCAAAGCATACTTTGCATCTATTTTCCTTCTTCTTGGATTTGCCCATAATGAAGCATATCTAAAGTTTGAAAAGAACATGCTTTTCTTTCTCTTCACACTTTTGCAATGATGGAGTGGTAGATCTTGAGCCTATGATATTCAAGTTATTCCTGAAAAATGCCTGAAAACTCCTTTGTTAGCTAGACCTCTCAGTTTTATCAAGCTTCCTCCCATCTTTCCTGCAATTCAGGTTATGCCTGTCATTTCCATCCTACAATTCAAGTAACCAGCCTGAAATTCCTACAATTTAGGTTACCATTTCTTTTTGCATGTTGCATTTATTTCCTTGTCCAAGTGAACACTAACCTTATCCTTCTTTATCATATTCTTCAAAGGATGGTAGTTCATGAAGAGAATGAGGATAGAGATATGATTGCCGAGTCTTTTGCATGACATTTGCCTTGCCCACTCAAGTTAGAGCTTTCTCCATTCTTGAACTAGCAAGTTTGAGTCTGAGGAGCTCTTAAAACCCCCATATACAACATACTACTTCCAGAATTAAAGAACAACCATAGATTGCATATAATTTTTAGGAATACCATATAGACTTGCTATAGACAGCATAGTTGATTGGAAAAAACACACTGTCCTAATATTAGAGCCCCTTTATTTCTTGAATTGAAATCAGTCTCACCACAAATAGCACTTGATTTGCAATAATGACATACAAATATATAGTACACATCATAATTGTTCACATCAATATGATGTCCTAAAAATTGCAGATCAGATACTTCTTATCTTTGAACTTCATGACTGCCTTTCATTATGAATATGACATCCTAAAATCCTGATATGATGGCTTCATCTTGAAACTCTCAAAATGATTAGAGATCTAAAAATTTCAACCTGAATTAGAAGCAAGAACTTCAAATTGGAAGATGAAACTTGAACGATCTGCTTTGAATCCACAGCATTGAAAATTTTTGAAGAGATCGAATTCTTCAAGAATAAGAACTTCAAAATGTCCTCTTTTAAACAACTTGATTGCAAGATGTGCCTTATGCAGAGATGATGTGATACCTGCAACTTGTAAAAGTGTGAAAAAATGCATGAAGATGCAAAAACGCCTTGAATTTTTGAACAAACTTGCTACATTTTCCATTAAAAAAGAAATCATATCTCCTACATCTTCTTGGAAAAGATCGACTTTCTCTAATCAACAATTACATAACTGCCAGTACTGTCCTCATTCACAAGCTAACCTTGACAATTTCTTGCTTCATTGGCAAACCATATCCCTTTCTTTCTTCCCAGGCTTGAAGCCTAAATCATGAGAAGTTTTCCCATGAAACTGGCAGGATCACCAAAGTGTTTTGGCCTCTCAAGACCACAACACAAACATAGAACACATCGGTTTGCCTGAAATAACCCTAATACTGCAAAAAACTTCTTGAACGAATTTACAACCATTATACGCACATAATATTCAGGAAAGATACTCAGACGTGAAACACATATCATATTCGTGAATGCATAATTGCTGAGATATCATACAGTTTACTCCCATCATGACCATTCCTGGGATGAAATAACTTGAAGTAGACAACATTAATATTCATGCTATAGACACAGATAGATAAAATGAGCAATCATCTACATGCTCTGCCTAAAGAATCTCTCATTCCTGATATACAGGATCTTCATGAATACAACTTCCTCACGTTTTTGACCCACACCTGCCTTTCAGGTGAAACATCATATGAAAGCTAAAGTCACTTTACACATACTAATCCCATAAACCTAAATGCATACAAGTACTAAGGTATGAAATAGTACTAAATAGATGATAGAATCCAAGCCCTAACATCTCTCTCTCTCACACATCAATATGGATGATGTGAGGACAATTGATGCAATGGACACACCAAGAGTGCAATGCCAGATCAATAGAGCCAGCATGGCAATGGTGGGGCTAACAGAGCACCAAGGCGAATAAAAGTGTTAAATAGGCAAAGCCATATGCATGTGTGGGCTACATGACCAGCAAAGCAAGGCAATGTAGGGTACAGAGAGATGTGTGATTGGTAGTATGATAGTGCTTGGCATGACAATGACATGAATGTGGCGAAAGGGTGAGCAGCATGGGCTAAGAGAGAGAGAGCATGCACAAGCAAAATGACTGGGATCTCTCTCTCTCTCTCTCTCTCTCTCTCTCTCTCTCTCTCTCTCTCTCTCTCTCTCTCTCTCTCTCTCTCTCTCTCTCTCTCTCTCGTGGAGGAATTTCCTTGGTTACTTTTTTCATGCCTCTGGCTTGCAAGGAGGCTCTTTGGTTAGGGCTCTAGTCGTAAACCATGGTATTACTAATGTGGTCCCTAATCTACATTTAGATTCTACGAATGCTATTTATTTGGCCAAGAATCAGGTCTTCCATGGGAAGACAAAGCACTATGAGGTGCATTATCACATCATCCGAGAGGTCGTCAAAGGACAAGTCCATTGAGCTTATTCTTGTTGTTTGCATATAGATGTAGGATTTTGGAATATACCATAATACATATAAAATCTAAACCACAATGTGTGTAATGTAACATTAGAACTGCTTTTTTTTATGAGAAGTACCCAAGATCATGTGGCATGTTTATGCATCACATGTAATCACATGAAAACATGCCTTAACCTAAGCTAGCATAAGTGATAGATTATATTTGTCCAACTATTATTGTACCACATCACAACTATCTTAAAGATATATTGCCACTTTCAAGTATAGAAAGTGTATTACTTCTAAATTACAAACGAGGACTCGTGATGATTTGGTACAATTCATATACAATGCATGCCCAAACATGCCTATACTTGACCTTGTAAGTTTTAAATAGTATTATTGGCAAAAAAAATTCCCAAAAACAATCATGGTGTTTTCAAGCAAGGCAAATGAATGGTGGATGCATCTTATGTAGTTGTTTAGATGCATGCCCTTCATTTAAGGCTCAAGTGTACTATCCCAATGTCCTTTTTATATGTGGCAAGGTATACGAAAAATAGGTGAATAAAGCAAAATTCAAAATTATGACCTTTAGCACATGTATACAAAATGTAGAAAATAAGGCAATAACCTTCTATTGAGCAATGAGGTGAAGTGCAATCTTGACATAGCCACACCCAATGCGTTCATCCTTCTTTGTGTACGAAGGAATGAATAATGTTATTTACTAAATATTTTGTACTTGTCAATAGTTTGAAAGCAGAATCGTGTAATTTCTTTGCAATAAAACTGCCTTACTGTTTCTTGATGTGTATGTGTGGAAGATGTGTGATATATAATAAGAGGGGAGAGAGTTAGTAAACTCGCACACACACACACACACACACACACACACACTCTCTCTCTCTCTCTCTCTCTCTCTCTCTCTCTCTCTCTCTCTCTCTCTCTCTCTCTCTCTCTCTCTCTCTCTCTCTCTCTCTCTCTCTCTCTCTCTCTTTGTGCTTCTTATGTCCCCATTGGTTTCCTTTTCTATATGGGCCTTTGATTGGCCTCACTGAGGGTGAAACACATTGTGGATTGCCGCTTCTCTCTCTCTCTCTCTCTCTCTCTCTCTCTCTCTCTCTCTCTCTCTCTCTCTCTCTCTCTCTCTCGTCCTACTCTTCTACTAGGAATAGAAATCAAGACACAAGTCCATTCTACATAGCTTAATTAGACCCACACTAACAAGAATGACACCTTCATCATCCCTATAAGATTCAACATAATAAATTCACTTCCCCTACATGCATCGTACTCATGCGGACCAATTTGATACAACCAAATACTGGCTAAAGGCTCTTTCCACCCATGCGCTCCTACAAACTTCAATGCTGATTTAGACAAATGCTAGATGGAGGACAAGAATCTAGAAGATATGTTACAACTCTCAACATGTTCAATGACTATATTGTATTTATGTACGTAACCACCTCATAAAGGGGCCAACATGGTAGGTGAGAGAAAGGTGGATCAACAAAGTAGATGGTAGGTGCATCCATAAAGCAAGTGGTAGGTGCATCCATAAAGTGGATGGTAGGTGAGGAAAAGGGTGAATCCAAAAAGGAGGATCTATTAAATCGAGAGGGAGGTGGATGGATAAGGTTATTGGGGAGTAGGATATTCAAAATCCTCCATTGACATGTAGGATTAAATAACCTCCAACATGGTTCCCCTTAACTTACCACTCATGTGTTTACCTGAACTCACCACCCACATGGTCCATCTGACCCACCAACCACCTCCTACGAGTATTATTAGAAATATTTTTCAAATCCCTATTGCTCATTGACTCTTTCTCACTTGACCCAATCGTCAAGTCCGCATGGATGATCTCATAACCATATGATCTTGAAAGTTAGACCCCTTCCAATATCTATATTGGGAACCCTGCCAATACCAAGTGCTCATCATGGCTTCTCCTCATTTGGGGGCCTTGTAACATTTCGCACTTGGAGAATGGGCAAATGACTTGAGAGATGGGCATTTGAGTGACTTCCAACCCCCTTCCAACACCCCTTCTCAATGTCCACCCAAAAGTGAAATACTTGTTTGTTCTAACACCAAGTTGATGAAGATGAATGGATGGTCGATCACTCCCAAGAGCATTGGTAAACACATCGGTACAGTTGTCTTCTAAAGAAAAATATTCCATCTTTGATTCTCCATCCTCGATGAGCTTTTGTACACGATTGTTGCCTCTTTGATTGGAACTCCCATGTCTCCCAAAATCCTCCTTAGCTAGAGTGCTTCACAAGTAGCAAATCATGCTTGTGAAGATAATACCACTATAGGTTGCTTCTTACTACTCCAAGAGAAAACTTTCGATCCAAGTGAGAAGCAATATCCAGTCATCACTGATTTCCTAGAATCAATATCTCTTACCCAATCCGAATCACCGTGTCTTGCCCAATTTGTGGGTGATGTCATAGTCTATTGTACACTCAAGTACTTTAGCACACGCATCCTTACTCTCTAATGGTTCTCGTAGGCCTCATTTGATAACTTGCTTAGGACTGCAACTCCATAACTAAGATCTAGCTTGGTATTGCATAAAAACATAAGACTTTCCACAAGCTTTCAATACTAGTTGATGTCCATGGGTCGTGATTCGGTACCCTCATTGAGAAATGAAGATTTTGCTAGGTTCCTGAGACACATGAATGCCCAATACAAAATGCATATGCCCCAAACATATCATATCAAATTCAAAATTTAGCATCTTCTTAGTCCTATAAAGCATATTCTCATGGTCTCTTGTGATGATTGATCATCTACATACAAAACAATGATTACATAATTGCCATCTTGCATAAACACTTATTAGCATCATGAGTACTTTCAATAAACTTACTGCTTTGAAAAAATCCATCTATCCTTTGCCACCCTTGGGATTGTTTCTCAACACATACATAGTGCCGTTCAAAGCCTCCAATCCTTATTTTCTTGATTGGACACCTCAAATCTTGGTGGTTGTGTATTGAGGTATTCATTCAATGTTAATAAGTAGCATAAAATAGAAAGATACTACCAAAGCTTAAGTAGTCATCGTATCAGAAAGGTTAGCCTGCACAAGCTCAAGAGGATTCTTCCCCCAATAGCTACTTTGGAAATGAACTCCTTTCTTACTTGCCTATCAAATAAGCTTCATATTTTCATTGCATTTCACCAAAGTTAGGTGAGTGTGCAACCATCCTAGTCTTTTGCATTTCTTTGAGCACATCAAAGTTGATGTGGCCAAATTGCTCATGCCAAAGCTTACTAATGCCTTTCCTAATGGTGTTGTAAGAGTTGTGAGCTCATACACATTGTCTCATCTATTGAGGGTTGAAATGATTTGATTTTTGGTTGATTTTTATCATTTTTGTGGAGTGAATGGTTGATTTTTTATGGATTTTATATGTTTATTAGTTGTTTTGGAAGTGTTTGGGAGTGTTTTGGATGAGGATGATTAGGTTTTGGAAGATCATGATGTTTTATAGTGGAGATATGATCTTTTGATATGTTCTGTTGATGCCTTGTTAGTGTCTGATTGGTTCTGTTTAAGTCTGTTTGACCTTCTGTTTTGTTATGTTTTTCTTTTATATGAGAGGGTGGAGTAATTATTGATGAGTTTTGAGAGTTTTTGGAAGCTTATTGATTGATTCTTGATGGTTTTGAATTATTTAAGTTTAGCAAAAGACTTTCTGATGACCTTTTGTAATGGTATTGTAAACCCTTCTTTGTTCTGTTTTGTTATGTATGCCTCTATAAGTGTGATATGGGATGAATGTGTAGCTTGGGGAAGTTTTCCAATCTTGGGAAGAGATGAATATAATTTCAAAATAGCTCAAAGAAGTTGAAGAAGTAGATGTTGAAGACTTGAAGTAAAGACTGAAGTGATAGTGACACTGATGAGCTATGAAGGAACACTATAGTGGTCTTGCTAACCTTTCATATCAGACATACCCCTTGGGAGGGATATCCACAACCAAAGAGGGGTTATGAATGATTATTATTGACTATCTCATTGTATAATTGAGAGAGAGTATGTATGAGAGAGAGTGTGTGAGTGAGAGATAACAAATCTATGTAAAACAATGCATATATGAGTGAGAGAAAACTATGGAACTTTTGAAGAAGAATACTATGTGATGATTTTCATTCAAAGTGGTGTATTATCTTGTATCTTTGTGGTTTCTTGATGAATTCTATAAAGAATATGAAGAACATGATCGATTTTGTTCAAATTAAAGTCGTGGGAGAATTGTTTTTTTAAAGTTGCGTGAAGATTTCTTGTTCATGGTGTTCTTTTCCTTGTTGTGGACATACCAAATATGAAAAAAATGTTTGTTGATGATACAATATAGATTTTCCCATTTTCTTGGTGTTCCTTTTGGGGCACCATGTTTTTGGTGCGTAGCTGGGAAAAAGTGCCATCAACAAGCATAAAAAGAGGTTGAAAATAAAGGAAATGGCATTACTAAGAGGACAAGAATTCAATGGATGCTTACAAAGTTTCTTCTACTAGTGAAGAACTAGAGATTCTCTGCCAAGGCCACTTTCTACACAAAGTTCATCCTACAATGGCGGAAACATATTACCATCATGATGCAGGCTCTATGCATATGCGGTCCATGGACTATTTCCTCTCCCTGTTGAAGCAACAAAGACATGCATCTTGGTGGTAAACTATTTGGGACCATCTATGGAAGATTTAATATTCATTGAGAAGTTTTCAGACATCATCAAGTGGAAGATTGTGAAGAAGCTTCAAGAGATCTTAATGATAAGTGTAGGTTGTCATAAAAGAAAGTAGAGTTGGTCGCATGTTTACTCTAGATGGTGAGATTCTTGCTATGAATATTGCTATGTATGCTATGAATATTGCTATGAATGTTGGTTGTATGCTAAAGGTAAAGTACATATATTAAAATATAACACAAATATATTCAATGTGTAAATGTTCAAAGGCTAAAATTAATGCAATCCAAAGGGTTGATTACAGGATTGCTTGCGTTTAGAGTTGGAGAATTCCATAAAGTGTGTAAAGCTCGTCGTGGTGAGTGGAAGTTCATCAGAATAAGAAGGGAAAGAGTTGAAATCTGTTCATGGATGCTCAATAGCAAGACACTAGGACGCATGGTGCACTGACAATCTTTCCAATTAGCAAACCATTGGAAGCTAGTAGACAGAGTGTTCTTCACAACATACATTGTTGAAACCATAAGAAGCTAGCAGTACTATGATGATGGCACCACAATGATCCTCAAAAAAATGAGTTTGGATACCTTCAGAACTGAATACCTTCCCCTTTGTAGCGGAATGAAAGTTGAATCCAAAGATATAGAAAAGGAGGAAGTAAAAGAAATGTTAGATAGAGAGTCTTCCAGAGGCTGAAACCCCCTCTGATTATGCCATGTGGAGTACAGACCAATTGGGTGGAGTTAACTCCCTGATGAATGACGCAATCAAGAGGCCATCACTAGAATGAGTCCAGATGTATGTGAGAATAGAGAAGGCAAAAATCAAAGATGAGAACTAGATAGCAGTAGAAGCCTCCTTTAACACCCTAGCAACACTCTTTACAGAAGTCCCCATGGCGATTGAAGGTCCCCTTCCTAGTCAGACCCGTCCTAGACATATTGATGATGACAAGCCGGCGAATGTAGTCTCATTGCCCATCTTTAAGGGAGAGTACAATGAAGACCTTGATCTTCATGTAGCAAAGTTCATGGTAGCGTGTGTGGCCAACAATGCTAGAACCCTCGAGCATTGGCTAGCAATATTCCCCACCACCTTTAAAGATGTGGCACTTTAATGGTATGAGAGACAAGCAATAGGAACTTTTGGTACATGGGATGACCTGAATTTGGCCTTCCTCACTAAATTTAAGCATGAAGGTTTTGAAGAGTGGATACAAGAGGAGTTCATGAACTTAAGTCGGTCCTTCGGTGAATGGGTGAAAGCATATGTCTCTAGAATGGAATCCATACTGAAAAGATGGACCAACCATTGCTTGGATGAAGGTATCTAAAAGGGAGTTTTCCTTTAAGGCCTACAACCGAAAGTTTACAAGTTTGTGGAATTGAGAAGACCAGTCAATCTGCAAGCTGCAGTGGAAGGTGCAAGACTCTATGATGAAGTTCAAGCAATGCTGTCAATGACCTCAGGAAAAGGAGTCCTACCTCCTCCCATGCTAGGAATGGCATATCCACCAAATGCAGTCCCAGGGACAATTCCCTACCCCTACCCTTAGATGGAAATAGTTCTATAGTATAGTGCACCGAAACTATGGTGGCCATAGATGACAATACCTCAAATGATGGTTTAACCACAATAACAATGGCCTCAAATAGTTCCTTGAAAGGCGACTCAATAACAACAGTGGAACCCTACCAACTGGAACCAACAACCCCTAGTCTTAACAAGAGCTCTAAATCAAAACCAAAATAGAGGACCCTTTGGATTGACCCAACATGTTTATGCGGTGATCATAGAAGCTTCTCGAAACCCTACTACAAGTACTGCAAGGGGTGAAAATGCAAAGGACTACCTATCCAATTTAGTTGCAAGCATCAAGAAGGAGCTGATGGATGTGATCACAGAACAACTACAAACACTGAAGGTCAATACAACCAACATATCCACTCCTATAGGGGTGGAAAGAGATATAACGTGATCTAATGCATGGTGTGAAAAGTGCCATCAAGCGGGACATTTAACTTTTGAATGTACTTGAAAACCAACCATTCTTGGAGCCTTTTATTTGTACTATTTAAGGAAGAACCATACAGAGGATATTTGCTCTCTAAAGGAGATGCACGAAAGAAGGAAGAAAGACGAAGAAGTAATATTCAACTTGTTGGAATCTAAGATGACCACCCAGGATATTGGACCAAAGCCTAGGGAGTTCGACTGTCTTAATTTTGGCTTAAGGAGGTTTCCCTCTCAAAGTTATAGAGGACGACAGTCTGGTAGTGGGGCCAAAGATTAGAGGTCGAGTGTTACAGATGTGGAGAAAAGGGACATATATTACCAAATTGCCAAAACCCTAGAAGGTCTATGGACTACAAACCCTTATGCAGTCGCTGCAAAGGAAAAGGCCACATTGCAAAAGACTATTCAAGTCCAGCTCCTATGAAAGCTATTCCTGATACTCAACAGAAGACCCAAAAACCAGCTTTCAATTTGGTGGAATGGGAGGTTGCTACAATAATACATGCAAAGAAAGGAGAACTCAAGTTTCCAAAGGGAACATCACCTTTACTAAAATAATGAAGTTCAATCTTTCCAAGGAGAAACAAAATAGTGCATAGCATAGCAATGTAATATAGAGCCCTCCAGTAGCACAAAGAGCTACAGAGACAGGACTAGAGGTCTAGGAGATAGAGGATGTCAAAGTATCTCCAGAAGTAGAAGAGGTGCAGATGTTGCCGCTCCTGGAAGAAAAAGGGAAGATAAAAGTGGGTATTGTCCCATTCCCTACTCAATTGGAACAGCCCATAGATCCTATCAAAGAATATCACTTGGTCAATGACCTAGACACCTTTAAACCTAACCTATCATTCCGATAGTTGTTGATGTTATCTCCTAGCTATCAAAAGAAATTCAAAACCATACTGACAAGAAGAAGAGACAATAGGATTGCTCCCTCCACAGCAATTAAGCCAAACAAAACCTCAAGACCTGTGAAAGAGGTGAGTGTGGTTAACGCCTTCCTAGATCCTAGTACCCTACAGATTGGTGTGTGAATTGAAGGATGCTTTATAGTAGACACATTGATTGATGGAGGTTCATCAGTGAATATAATGATGGATATGACAATGAAGGATTTAGACTTGCAAGGTATGCAACCTATGTAGTGGCTTATCAGACTAGCAAACCAAAGCAGAATCAAGCCTTTGGGCATTCTCCCATACACGTGAAGACAACCCTCGCATGAAGGGATTATTGGCTGACATATCTGGTGGTCAAAACAAATTCCTATGGGACCTCATACCCTCTGCTGCTATTGGAAAGACCATGGCTTTTTGAAGCAAGGGCATGGATGGATTGGTTCAAAGGAACCCTAACCCTAGGCAAAGAACCCAATAAAGTGGTGTTGAAGTTGTATGGATCACAAAAAGACAATGGATCCACTTCCATTAAAGTTGTCAGACAGACTCTTCTTACGAAGTAATAGATGGCACATCAGGAGATGAAGGAGCTGTAATACTGATCTTTTCGAAAACAGAGACACAGTCCCTAATAGTGGCCATTGTAAGCCAGCTGGCCGAAAGAAGCAAAGTCATTGTCAATGGTGAATACCTCTTGCCTAAACACGAATTGAAGTCTGAAGTCACCTCTGACAGTGAGATAGAAGCATGGATGTACTGTTCTCCCTGTTACATGGCCGCAGTAGAGCAAAGGCAGAAACAGAGTTTGAAGAGGACGAAGATGGTAGTGAGGAAGAAGACTATGATAGTGGGCTAGAATAATCTATCCTACTAGTAGAAGGCACAAATGAGGAAGAAGCTTCAAAAGTAGAAGATCCCATGATGTTCAACAAAATGACTATGGTACCCTTTGGACTGGTTAATGGGTTACGTCATATGTAAAATATCCATAAGAAATGGATTAAGAAAAACAAGCCTTCCTTCAGTAGTAGTTCTTGCCGCTCTAATACACCCTTCTTAAGAGAAGATGATGATGATGCACCATGCCAACAACCACTTGTCTTGGGCAGCCTAAACAGAACTCTGAAGGTTTCTATAATGTAACATTCATGGATGTATCCTCAGAAGATGAAAGTCCTTGGGCCAAGAAGTAACTAAATTCCAACCCAAACCTGAAACAGCCTTGATACCCTTCCAGCTTCCCAAGGAGCAAGCCCAGTCCTCGTCGCTGAAAGAGGACTTTGGTTTCAGTGGAGCATTAAAAGAGGAAACTACTCCCTCGAAGGAGTCAGATCTATACCCAGAAGCAGTATGTGGGACCTTCATCTGTAAAGTGGAAGGTGAAAAGCAATTAACATTTGTGGATGCTGATGGTATCAAACATCACCTGAAGGTAGGTATCAATCTTCTAGAAAAAGAATTATCGGTCCTACATGACCTACTGAAAGAGAAGCTAGACGTGTTTGTATGGACCTACAAAGATTTGAAGGGTATTGATCTGAAAGTATGCCAACATCACATCGACCTAGAGCTTGACGCCAAGTTTGTGAGGCAAAGACACAAGCACATGAATCCAAATTACTCTACCCTAGTGAAGGCAGAATTACTAAAGCTCCTTGAAGTTGAGTTTATCTATCCAGTGGCCAATAGTTAATGGATTTCACCTATCTTGGTAGTACCCAAGAAGAATGGAAAGTTGTGAATATGTGTGGACTTCCGAAAGCTGAATTCCAAGACAAAGAAGGATCATTTCCCTATCCCTTTCACAAAACAACTATTGGACACAATGGTAGGCCACGAACTTTATTCTCTCTTAGACGGATTCAACGGATACAATCAAGTCCAAATCGCAAAAGAAGATCAATCCAAAACAACCTTTACAATAGAATGGGGAACTTATGCTTATAGAGTGATGCCATTTGGGCTCTGTAACACTCCTATTCTACATTCCAACAAGTGATGATGGCCACATTCCAAAACCATCTGCATGATTTCATTGAAGTGTACATACATGACTTTTGTGTTTATAGCCTAATCCATGAGCATTGGGGACACCTAGAGCAATTATTTGATAGATGTCGATCGTATGGGATTTCTCTTAACCTCGAGAAGTGCGTCTTTGGAGTCTCTTCAAAAGTTCTTCTAGGCCACATTATCTTAGTAGAAGGAATAGCGACAGACCTTGCAAAGATTGAGAAGATTGCAGCTTTAGTCGCAGCAACTAACCTTAAATAATTGAGGGGATTCCTTAGCCATGTGGGATACTATAGAGGATACAAGAACATCATCACCCATTTTGGGAGCCCCTAGAGCTCGTTAGTGATAAAGGTACTCACTTTCTCAATAAGATTATGAAAGAGTTGACAGAGCTGTTGAAGATATGCCATCGTAAGTCCACACCTTGCTATCCCAAAGCCAACGGCCAAGTCGAAGTTACCAATCACATCCTGTGCTTGATCTTGATAAGGACGATTACTACGTATCGCCATGATTGGGATGATTGACTTATAGAGGCCCTCTCGGTGTACAGAATCTCCCATAAGGCTGCTACAAGACAAACCCCTTTCCAGTTTTGGTGTATGGTACATAAGTCATTTTTCTTGTTGAGTTAGAGCTATCCTCTTTGCATGTGGCTATCAAAGAGTGCTTGGGAGACGAGGAGTCCTTACAATGCCATCTCTTGCATTTGGAATGTCTAGATGAGACTTGGAGAATGACCCTATAGTGTATGGAAGCCACACAAGTTCGTAGAAAGGCTTATCATGAGATGGCTTCATCAAGTAGAAGGAGTTCAAAGAAAGAGGTTTAGTCAGGCTTGCTTACAATTCAAGATTTGACAAGTTTTCGAGCAAGCTTCGACAACGATAGATGGGCCCCTATAAGATACTTGTTGTCAACTCTAATGGCTCTGTCCCGAGTGCAAACAATCCTCCTTGGGGATCTTGACAATCATCGTCTTCGATAGCTCCCTCTTTCTTTGGGCGTCGATTGGTAAAGCTTTGCCTATTGCTATCGATAACCCTTTAGTTTCTCATAATGTGGTGGCTTCGTTCTGTTAGCCCCTCATAGCCACCTTCCACCCCAACATTGCTCCCTTTTTGTCTAATCCAACAGAGGTGGCAATGATGGTTCTGATACACAATGTTCTTGTCATTCTCCTCTTTCAAAATAAGAAAAAGAACAACAAGAAAAAAAAAACATATATTGGTCATGGGAGAAAATGACTTCGGTCTTTGTCATGCCGAGCTATTCTTTGAGAAAAGGTGGAAATGCCCTCGGGAGTAGGGCAAAAGAACATTTAAAAAAAAATCAAAATTGTTATGGGAGAAAATGAAGAAATTCATTGTCATAACATGCCTCGTTCTAAGAAAAGGTGACACATACCCTTGGACAGGAAGCTGGTTGTGAAAAATGTAGTAATACTTCACAGTCCAGGATCGCTGAATCATTCGTCGATCTTCCAGAAGGAGTTCCAGAGTCGCCTCCCTTGGTGCGTTGAAACTTGCAACCCATAACCTAACAAAGCTAATCTTCTTTAACAAACCTTGAGCGATGAGAGCTATCATCCTAACCGGATAGGGATGTGAGTATGGGTTGCCCTATGTAATCATCAACAGAACGTGAGATAGAGGGTGAGGTGAGTGACAAGTCCTTGCCCTTTATATTTAACTAAGTGGTAAGATGTGTGAATGGAGTGTTGCACGCATGGGATTGGCCTCTCAATGCACAAGGCACAACTTGTTCCTGTGCACGGCACTAAAAGGCTCCATGGCCTTCCTTCTCGTACTATATGCCAACATAGAGTAGGATGCACTATTGCACTATCAATTATACACAAGGCATATAACCTTTGCACAAGTGGTAGTGAGGATTTAATCAACGGGGCGTAAGAAATGGGTTGCCCTTTTGTAATCATCAACAGAGCATGAGATAGAGGGGAACTAAGTGTGAAGTGATTTCCCTTTCATCAATTGAGAGACGAGGATTGAGGAATGTTTTGACAATTGGAGATATGTACGTTCTTGTTTCCCTATGCACACATGGGACGGGCCTCCTCCGCCATTACTATACACCTCATTCTGTTTGGCACACTATACGATAAGGTTCCATGGCCTTCCTTCTTGCACTTATGCCAAATGGGTTAGGATGCACTGTTGCACCATCCACTGTGCACAATGGCATACATCCTCTGAATCATCCCCCTTGTTGATTTCTAAACCAAATGTGAGCTCTAGGTTTCCATCATTATTCATTATTCTTTGAGAGATATGAGTCATGGGGTGAGCAACCGATCTACCATTCCAATATGAGTGACAGTTGAGATCGAGTGATGGATACTTTACCATGGACAACCTAATCAACGCTTTATCAACAATGTTACGGTTGAATGTTTTTATCCAATCGCTACATACACACAAAACAAATTTTCACTATCGCAAGTGCTCTGTGTGTTGATTGCTTTTTAATTCAAAGCGCGGAGGTCCAAGAAGCGCATGGTTTCGCTTCTTGGGTGCCACTGTGTGGTCCCTACCATGATGGATGAGGGTGATGTGGCGAGCCATGGTACCTCCTACCACTGACAACTACAACTATTCATGTAACAACGACAATTTCACTTGACCATCTACAAATTGGGCCAAGCTTTTCTAACCCTATCCCTTTTGATTACACGAGTTGGTCATGTTTAAGTGTGGGGACGTACGCGTATGAGTTGTGAGTTAGTGTTGGGATTTGTTGATCAAGTCCATATGATTTATTAAGGTCTTAAGTATGGGGCGCGTCCTTGTGCGTTTGCTTTGTATACCCTCATGGAAACATCCCTATTGAATGATTCAAGCATACCATGTCTTGATTCTACCCTAATACAGTCCCTTCCCCATCCACTCATCTTCTTTTTTCCCTGTCTTAGGGTCGTTCCTTGTCCGTTTGGCTTTATCCCTTATTTTGTCGTTTTTCCATGTGAATGCATCCTAGATTATTGCAATAAAAATTTGACCTTACAACTCTGTTTGTCCCTTCAAATTGGCCACTTTTTATTTTTACATCCCTCAATTCTGAGTCACGAATCTAGAGTTATTCGTTTCTCAAGAAATTTTTACCCATTTAACGTGTTTCCATGCGAACACATTTTTTAACTTCGAAACAACGATATGATGAGATAGCCCTAATCTATACCTTCCTCTTGAATTTTTCATTTTTAGTGCCCATCATTGTGATTCACGGTTACCCGTTATTAAATTTTTCATATTTTCAAGTATTATCACGTATGTTTTTGACTCTTTTTTTTCATGTGAACCTACCCTAAGTACCTCAGAATTCAATTCTGATTAGATACCCTTGTCAATATTGCTCCTTTGCACAAATTTCATATTTTTTTCCATCCTATGTCATCCCACTGATTTTATGATATTAAAATTTTCATGCATTTTTTTCTATTTTTCCCATGCGAACACCCCTTAATGCCACCGAAACTACATTTTGACATGACAATTTTGTCCCTTAGGTTCTCCTTGACATTTTTCTTTTATTTGTATTCTGTTTTGATTCACGATTTTTCTTGTATTATTTTTTTTTCTATTTTTATTTTTTTCCCATGCGAACGTGCCCTACCATCTTAAAACCGCATGCTACCCTACCCATCTAGTCTGTTACTTCCCTACATACATTTTTTGTTTTCATTCTTCCTTGTTTTGACTGTCAAAATTTTCCATATTATTTTTTTTTCCATTTTTGGGTTTGTTTTTACTGTTTTTCCCATGTGAATGGATCTTATCCCTGTTGGAGCTGTGTTCTAATGTAAACTTGTCTGTGTTTTCATTATGCTTGATTTTTCTTCTTTCCAGCTTTCATTTTGATTGAAAAATTTTGCGAAATTAATTTTCATGTGCATTTTTGTACTCGAGTTTTTATATTTTTCCGAGTGAACCCCCTCTTTTTTGTTGCCAAAGATGCGTCGGTTATATTGTAGTCTCATTCCCCCCATCATCTTGCTCGATTTTTCTTTTTTTGACATCTTGATCCAATGTCTGGATCTCTCCACATTAATTTTTTTGGTTAATTTTCTGTTTTCGCACCCGCGTGTCGCGTCAGCGCGGTCGATTTTCACTTTGGTATGCGTGTTGGTTTTCTCCATGTCCTATGCCAATATCCGACTTTTAAGTTGCGATGGCTCGTTCCCATCGGGGCAAAATCCTCCCCCCCCCCGGTAGCACGTTTGTTCACGTGACGGGGGAGGGCGAGCATGTTTTATTAAAACCAAAATCATTTAATTAAAAAAAACAAAAAAAAACAACTCCAAGCACAAATTTCCCACCCCCAACCGTCTCGACCCTCCCACTTTCCCTTCTTCTCTCTCTCTCTCCCTCCCCACCTGCATTTTCCCTCTCCATCACCCCCTCCTCCTCTTCTTCCTTCCCTCGCCTCCCTCCATTCTTCCCCTCCTTCTCCTTCTCCTCCCACCTCCCCTCCCTCCTTTCTTGCCTCTGCCTCCCCCTCGGTGGCCTGCCGCCTGCAGCACCTCATCGCCCCCCGCACTCATGGTCGTTGCTCGCCAACACGAGGTCATCGCCATTTGCCAACACGAGGTCACCGCTCCTTGCACTCATGGTTGCTACCCCCCGCACACGTGGTCCGCCACCAGTACAAGGTCATCATCGCCCGCTCTTGTGGTTGCCGTCCTCTGCACAGGTGGTCATCGCCGCACTGACTACCCTCCTACATCGCCTCTCAACTACCCTGTTGCCTACTGATTACCCGCTACCCGCCTACCAGCTACCCACCACCACGACTCCCTACCTTATCCACTCCTAGTGCCAAAAAACAAATAAAAATAATTCTATACATTAAATTAACCACATAATAATAATAATAAATCAATCAAGTAATTAATTAAAAAAACAAAACACCCCCACCCCCACCCCTACACACACACACACACACACAGAGTACTAAATTTAATTTTATACAAAAAAACTAACAAATCACACAACCCACAAATTAATTCCACCACTCAAAAACCATTTTTCCGTGCCTGTGTTTCCTCTTCCATCTTTCAGCGCATGATCGCACCTTTTCCACTGTTGTATGCGTGTTGCTCTTTTCTAAGGTCTTGTTGGCATGCAGGGTTTTGGACCTCGTTTTCGCGTGTTTATGATAGCAGTCGTTCATGAGTGAGGATGCACGTGCATTTTTTTTTCCACAAGGTGGCGAGCTTGCTATTGTTCACACGTAGCTGACACACAACCCATTTTTGGGTACATTTTTTCTAAAATTTTAATCTTTCAAATTTGAAAAAACACTAAAAATAACACATTAAAAATTACAAAAATCCATTAAAACTCAAAAGAAATATAGAAAAAATATTTTTAAAAATCAATGATATAATTTTACACTTTTTGAAAATTTTAAGAAATTTTCTTAGTTGAAAATGCCAATAGAAAAATAGAAAACAATTAAAAACCTTCAATTTCATGGAAATTTACCGATAAATTCTTAAATTTTTTTGGATCTTTTATATATGCTAAAATTATCAAAACTAATTGGGAATCAATTATTTGAATACTATACCCTTATTAAACGTGTAAATTCTTGAAAAACAAAATCAACTTAAAAAAATGGCCAGAAATTTTTTCAAAATTTTATTGGACCTTTGTGCTTAATTTTCAATCTACATTACTAAATGAACAAAATAGAAAAATATAAAACACACATTCATCTAAAAAACGATAAAGAAGAAAAACAAAAAACCCTAAATTGATATGCAAAAACAAAAACAAAAACAAGAACACCACGAACCAACTACACAAACTAACCAAAACACATATAGTCAAACCAAATTCAACATATTCCATGGACATAATTGAATAAAAAATAGATTGTGGAAAGAAAAACAAAACACTACATCACAATTTAGTGAAAAATATTGGTTATGATGTTTGATCTATTTAGCTTATATTGGCAAAATTAAATTCGGCTCGTCGGATTTTCTTTTGGAATTCTATTGTGGTTGCATCATTTCAGGTAGTGATTGCGCATTCAGCCTTATTGCATACACTCTCTTCTCTAGGTACGCCTTTTCTTTCCTTATTTTCCTTTTTACACAAACATCACAACTAGTTATTAAAAACAAACCAATTAATCACATTTTTCATGCGCATTCACTCTAAATGCACATTTTACTTAATTATAAAGAACCAACCGTTCATGAAGCACGCACTAAGTGCGGTAAACACACTTATTATTTTGTAATAAAATAAACTTGTCGTCACAAGTGCACGCACTAAACAAAATATGTTCCACACACATTAATTTGTAAAAACAAACTTGCATTTAGAGACCCAAAGTCGGTAGTCCAAACACGTTAATAAACATCAGTCAACTTAATAAGTTTTTAATGGATAAAATAAACCTTATTTTCTTATTAAGGTTTATCACTTGATAAAATAAAATTCACCCTTTGATATTTAAATTATAAAATAAACTTTCAATTAAATCCCCCTCTCCCCTCACATTGCACATTCTCTCTTTCAATGAAGCGTGACGTGGGGTGGATGGCATTGCAGTCAGTTAAAGTCGTTATTGGTAGTCTTGGTCAGTTGAGTTTGGTCAATAGTCGATTTGGATTTTGGTTTGATTTTTATTGGTTATTTGATTATAGTCAGGGATATGGTGTGTATTTCTTTTTCTTTTTTGCCTGATATGGGGATATTGGGTGCTTGTATATATGCATTGCATGAAGCTTTTGGTTGCATAAGTGTAGATGTCATGTCGAATTTTTTCTAGGATGTGGATTGCTTGGGGCGGTTAGTCAATTGGTCAAGTCTGTGAGAGTTTTTGTGGTTGATATCTTATTTCCTGTTATTTTGGTTATTTTGCAAGCATTCTTTATGTTTGTTTGTGTGTGAGTGTGGTATGTATAAACCATTTGAATGGTGCATTGTACTCCTCCTCCAGTCCAATATGTTCCTTTGGTGACTACTCATTATTGCTGAATTTAGATATTATTAGTAAGGCAAGATTATCCAAGTTTGTGACACTTTCCTTGCCGCTTATTCCGGAGGATATTGATGTCTCTGTGATCAGTTTTTAGCCTCTTACAATAAGAGGTCTGGTCATGTCAGGGGAACAATTATCCATATGATGCCTAAAAGCTTGAGCTCTATTCTTACCATATTGAGGAGACCCTTTTCCTACTACTCGTCAACAATTGTTCTCTAACGAGAATATCCTCA